>NC_092170.1:27385096-27685096 GCF_045791955.1 Oncorhynchus clarkii lewisi
CAAGCTACACTACCATCAGCCTGCTGAGAGACAGGATGGCTCTGATAGAGGTATGGGTTACTGAGCTAAAGGAGCATCCCCCCCCAGCTACACCACCTCCAGCCTGCTGAGAGACCGGCTGGCTCTGATAGAGGTATGGGTTACTGAGCTAAAGGAGCATTACCCCAGCTACACTACCATCAGCCTGCAGGAGCTGAGAGCCTTACCACAGCGCTTGAGGAGGTAAAGGCCACCATGAGGAGAGAGCCGGTGCAGGTAAAGGAGGAGATGGCAAAGGAGGTGTCTGTCATCAAGAAGGTGCTGCAGCACAGAGAACAGACTGTAGAGACTCCTAGAGAGAAGCTGCAGCCCCTCACCAACACAAACCCCCTCACTCTGTAGGATTGAGTGAAATTAAACAGCCCCTCCAAAACATCTGCACTTAATTACACTAAACACACTCACACGGCTATTGTACTTAAAGTTTACTTGTTCAATGAACAGGACGAGAACAAATGTTTGCTGTTATCCTGTTTATCTCACTCTGAACAACTTAGGAGTTGGTAGTTACTGTATTTCTGACTGCTATTCTTTCTTTTTGCAACATGAAATCACTATCAGTTAGCATGTGGAACATTCAGGGCCTAAACTCATCAACCTTTGGACTGAAAAATGTATCACTGGAGTTCACTTTTATTGTTGTTAAAGACATTGATGTAGACATTCTGCAGGAGACATGGTGTAAGGCCCATAGGCTACAGAGAGGTAATTGTGCAATTACAGAAACACAGCTCTGTCAATAGAGACAGAGACTCTGGAGGATTGATCATTTTGTACAAACCCAAACTACAAAATCCAATTGATCCCCTCAAAATAGGTAAATATCACATTTGGTTTAAACTGATAAAAACTCGTCCTGACAGAAAAAGATGTGTTCCTTTCCGCAATATATATCCCCCCTCAGAATCCCCATATTACTCAGAGGAGATCTCCCCCCCTCCCCCTCAGAATCCCCATATTACTCAGAGGAGATCCCCCCCCAGAATCCCCATATTACTCAGAGGAGTTATTTCCCACCATTGCGGAGGAGACGTGCCATTTCCAGGCCCAGGGAAATGTGCTCATCTGTGGGGACACAAATGCGCGCACAGGAACACTACCTGATCTAACGACCACATGAGGGGACAGATTTATTACAGGCCATAGTGTCTCTAACTGTCTTCATCTCCCCCATAGAAACAACAGTGACAGCACCATCAACAAAAATGGAAGGGATCTGTTGCAACTCTGTTGAAGCCTAGGTCTGTACTTTGTCAATGGTAGGTTATGGGGGACACTTCGGGGAGATTCACCTACTGCTCACCTCTTGGCCACAGTACAGTAGACTATATGATTACAGACATTAGCCCTTTCTCTCTCAGCTCATTCACCGTCAAGCCACTAACACCTCTGTCTGATCAATTACATTGTTCCTCAAAAGAACAGACATGGAAACAGCCACACAGTCACAGCCCAGTAAGCTGTACAACATCAGAAATTTATACAGATAGGCCTCCCGAGTGGCGCAGTGGTCTAAGGCACTGCATCGCAGTGCTAGCTGCGGCCGGGACAGGGAGACCCATGGGGCGGCGTACAATTGGCCCAGCGTTGTCCGGGTTAGGGGAGGGTTTGGCCGGCAGGGATGTCCTTGTCCCATCGCGTACTAGAGAGTCCTGTGGCGGGCCGAAAGCAGTGCCCGCTGACACGGTCACCAGGTGTACTGTATTTCCTCCAACACATTGGTGCGGCTGGCTTCCGGGTTAAGTGGGCATTGTGTCAAGAAGCAGTGCGGCTTGGTTGGATTGCGTTGTGTTTCAGAGGACGCACGGCTCTCGACCTTTGCCTTTTGCAGCGATGAGACAAGACTGTAACTACCAATTGGATACCACAAAATTGTTGAGAAAAAAAATGAAATTCATACAGATGGGCCCAAAACAAAACAGGAGAATAGTAACCAAAAAATCCAAACACTCTTAGATAACTTTCTGGAGACCACATCCACTCACATCATTCTAGCAGTAAAAAACATCAACAATATATCCAGGAAACGGCAAAAGAAGCACAACTGAAATTGTTAAAAAAACAAACCAAAAAAGACCACAGATGTGATGCAGATTGTAAAATTATAAGGAAAAAACTTCACTGCACCACAGCGGGACCTGAGACAGAGCTGCATTTCCTGACAAAATGTCAAAAACATAAAACAATTAGAGAGTGTAATTTCATCAAATTTGAAACCCTTATTCAAGATTTCAAAGACCTCTTTGATGAGAATAGGCTACCAGTCCTGTTGGGGGAGGACACAGAGAGCTGTGGGTTAGAAGCGTACTATATTGCTGCCTGCCATAAGATGAGGGACAGTGTCTGACAGACCAACCAATCTGCACATGTCCTCTATGCTTATTGTTATTGTTCAATGTATGGTTATTTTGACCCCTGATTATTGTTGTTACTGTTGTCTCGTTGACAATATAGATTATTATTATTTTAATCATGTTAATATTGTACATTTCCAAAGTAAGCTTTGGCAATATGTACATTGTTACCTCATGCCAATAAAGTAAACTGAATTGAAATTGAATTGAGAAAAAGAGAGCGAGAGAGAGAAAACGAGTGAGTGAGAGAGAGAGAGAGAGAGAGAGAGAGAGAGAGAGAGAGAGAGAGAGAGAGAATGTGTGTAAGTGTGTTTCTCTCTATAAACTCATATTACATGGTGTGTAACTACAGAAGGTGGGGATAATCTCTCTCAACTGCACTCTACTATACCTCCTCTCCTCCTTTATCCCTCGCTACCGATCCATCATCCACTTTTTCATTGTCCCATCCCATTGTCCTCTGCTTTTCTTACCCTCACGTTTCCTCCCAATCTGTCCTTTCTTGTTTTCATATCTTCGTCTTTCATGTTCCCTCTGTCTTCATCCATCTCCATCCTTTCATCTCGATTTTCACCTTCATCTTTCCTCCCTTTCTATCCAACCATCATCAACATCAATAGATGAACAGAGTGACACCCTCTGTAAGTCTCTCTTCCTGCCACACGCATCTCTTTCTCTTTGTCTTTGTCCTCTTCCCTCTCTCTCCTTCCTCCTTTCCTTGCTGTCTTTTCCCTTTCAACCCCTCTGCACCTCTGTCTTTCTCCATCCATCTCTCAATATGTTTATCTATTTACCTCTGTTCCTGTCATCTTTCCCCACTTTCTCTCTTTTCGCCTATCCCTTCTTTCTCTCACTCGTTTTGGACGTCAGCAGATTTATTGGACTCTACAGTTCATAAAACAAACAAACTAAATAAAACAACAGAAATGCATTCTGGGGGATAACTTAATATACTTCCTGGCCGCCCTCACAACGGAATGTTTAAGGTGTTAATAACAGACCTGTCACTACAGGTGGAAATGGAAATGTTAACAGTCCAATTTCCTATTGTTTGTTTCTTCCTGTAAACAAGTGTGCAACTAGTTTCCAGGAAGTGCTGTGGTTTGAGTCGTATCACATTATTGGGCCTTGAAACTCAACACTGACACCAGAGTGTCACGACTTCCGCCGAAGTCGGTCCCCCTCCTTGTTCGGGCGGCGTTCGGCGGTCGACGTCACTGGCCTTCTAGCCATCGCCAATCCACTTTTAATTTTCCATTTGTTTTGTCTTTGTTTTACACACCTGGTTTCAATTCCCCAATTACATGTTCATTATTTAACCCTCTGCTTTCCCCATGGTTTTTGTGCGTGATTGTTTTATGTATGTTCGGTCCGCTATTGTGGGCTCGGTATTACGACATGTTATTGTAATATTTGAGTAAAGTTACTTGTGTTACTCATCTCTGCTGTCCTGCGCCTGACTCCTCTGCACCAGCTACACCCAGACCACTATACAGAGAGGGGCTAATATGAGCCATAGAGGAGGACTAGGGCAACTTGGGAGCCCATCAACAAGATGTGATCAACTTTCCGCTATAGGTACTCTAGTTATGAGTAATGAGATTATCATCAGCAACCACAAGCTTTGTAGTGAAGGCTGTGAAACTAAAGGAGATGGTGAGAGCTTGGAGTTTAAATCAGGGGTCATCCTTATATCCATCAGTCATCCAGTTCCTTTTCCTCCCACAGCAAGTTTTTTTTTAAGAGGCCGGGTGAGAAGGCTAGGATCGAGGATTTTGTGTGTGTGTGTGCGTGTGTGTGTGCGCGCGCGTGTGCGCGTGTTTGTGTGTGCCTGCATCCGAGTGTGTGCGTACATGCATTTATGTGTGTAATCTGGTGTCCTGGCAAGGGGCAGCGCTGCCCGCTGGGGGGATGAGTTATGTTGGTGTGGGGCTCTTGGTTCCCTGGTTCCCTGGTGCCCTGGTGCCCTGCTCTCCTGCTGCTAAGAGCTCTACATCAGATTCCCATTGAGACGATGAAATGGACCCGGCACTGGGCCAAGCCAGAGGCTGAGACAGAGGAGGGGAACAGAGAGAGGGATGGAGTGGGAGAAGGGTGGAAGAGGAGAGGGAAGGAGGAGAGGGATGGAGGAGGAGAAGGGTGAGAGGAATGGAGGGGGATGGGAGAGGAGAGCGATGGAGTGGGAGAGAATGGATGAAGAGAGGGATGGCAGAGGAAATATATGGATGGAAGAAGAAAAAAAGGATAGGGATGGAGGGAGGAGAGTGATGGGGAGGAGAGGAATAGCTAACTGTGGAGGGGGAGAGGGCTTACAGCCAGGTGCTCTGTACTGTACAACACCATCCCACCGTTATCTGCTACAGGAACAAATTAAACTGCACTTTACTCTGATAGCAACACTAAATTACTTCAATTTTTTGCTATTGTGGCTGGTTGAGGTGTGCTTGGTTCTGGTGTGCTTGGTTCTGATGTTATTGCTGCCAAAGTTACCACTGGAACTGCTATTACTGCCATTGCCACAGATAATAGTTGCATTACCACTGTAACTGTGTATCATGGCTAGTACCACCTCTGTAACAGCATCGTGGACAGTACCAACACTAGAACTGCATCACGGCCAGTACCAACCATGGAACTGTGTGTCATGGCCAGTACCACCACTTTAACATGGCCAGTACCAACACTATATCTGTGTGTCATGGCCAGTACCAACACTGGAACTGCATCATGGCCAGTACAAAACACTGGAACTGTATCATGGCCAGTACCACCACTGGAACTGCATCATGGCCAGTACCAACACTGTAACATGGCCAGTACCACCACTGTAACATGGCCAGTACCACCACTGGAACTGTATCGTGGCCAGTACCACCACTGGAACTGCATCATGGCCAGTACCACCACTGCATCATGACCAGTACAACCACTGTAACTGTATCATGGCCAGTACCACAACTGTAACTGTATCATGGCCAGTACCACCACTGGAACTGCATCATGGCCAGTACCACCACTGGAACTGCATCATGGCCAGTACCACCACTGTATCATGGCCAGTACCACCACTGTATCATGGCCACTACCACCACTGTATCATGGCCAGTACCAACACTGTAACATGGCCAGTACCACCACTGGAACTGCATCATGGCCAGTACCACCACTGTATCATGGCCAATACCACCACTGGAACTGCATCATGGCCAGTACCAACACTGTAACATGGCCAGTACCAACACTGGAACTGCATCATGGCCAGTACCAGCATTGTATCATGGCCGGTACCAACACTGTAACATGGCCAGTACCACCACTGGAACTGCATCATGGCCAGTACCATCACTGTATCATGGCCAGTACCACCACTGGAACTGCATCATGGCCAGTACCAACACTGTAACATGGCCAGTACCACCACTGTAACATGACCAGTACCACCACTGGAACTGTATCGTGGCCAGTACCACCACTGGAACTGCATCATGGTCATTACCACCACTGTAACATGCCAGTACCACCACTGGAACTGCATCATGGCCAGTACCACCACTGTATCATGGCCAGTACCACCACTGGAACTGCATCATGGCCAGTACCACCACTGTATCATGGCCAGTACCACCACTGGAACTGCATCATGGCCAGTACCAACACTGGAACTGCATCATGGCCAGTACCACCACTGTATCATGGCCAGTACCACCACTGGAACTGCATCATGGCCAGTACCAACACTGTAACATGGCCAGTACCACCACTGTAACATGACCAGTACCACCACTGGAACTGTATCGTGGCCAGTACCACCACTGGAACTGCATCATGGCCAGTACCAACACTGTAAAATGGCCAGTACAAAACACTGGAACTGTATCATGGCCAGTACCACCACTGGAACTGCATCATGGCCAGTACCAACACTGTAAAATGGCCAGTACAAAACACTGGAACTGTATCATGGCCAGTACCACCACTGTATCGTGGCCAGTACCACCACTGGAACTGCATCAAGGCCAGTACCAACACTGTAACATGGCCAGTACAAAACACTGGAACTGTATCATGGCCAGTACCACCACTGTATCGTGGCCAGTACCACCACTGGAACTGCATCATGGCCAGTACCAACACTGTAACATGGCCAGTACCAACACTGTAACATGGCCAGTACCAATACTGGAACTGCATCATGGCCAGTACCACCACTGTGTCGTGGCCAGTACCACCACCGGAACTGCATCATGGCCAGTACCAACACTGTAACATGGCCAGTACCACCACTGTAACTGTATCCTGGCCAGTACCACCACTGTAACATGGCCAGTACCACCACTGTAACTGTATCATGGTAATTACCACCACTGGAACTGTATCATGGTCATTAGCACCACTGTAACTGTATCATGGCCAGTACCAACACTGTAACATGGCCAGTACCAACACCGTAACATGGCCAGTACCAACACCGTAACATGGCCAGTACCACCACTGGAACTATATCATGGCCAGTACCACCACTGTATCATGGCCAGTACCACCACCGGAACTGCATCATGGCCAGTACCAACACTGTAACATGGCCAGTACCACCACTGGAACTGTATCCTGGCCAGTACCACCACTGTAACATGGCCAGTACCACCACTGTAACTGTATCATGGTAATTACCACCACTGGAACTGTATCATGGTCATTACCACCACTGTAACTGTATCATGGTCATTACCACCACTGTATCATGGCCAGTACCACCACCGGAACTGCATCATGGCCAGTACCAACACTGTAACATGGCCAGTACCACCACTGGAACTGTATCCTGGCCAGTACCACCACTGTAACATGGCCAGTACCACCACTGTAACTGTATCATGGTAATTACCACCACTGTAACTGTATCATGGTAATTACCACCACTGGAACTGTATCATGGTAATTACCACCACTGGAACTGTATCATGGTCATTACCACCACTGGAACTGTATCATGGTCATTACCACCACTGTAACTGTATCATGGCCAATACCACCACTGGAACTGTGTCATGGCCAGTACCACAACTGGAACTGTGTATCATGGCCAGTACCACCACTGGAACTGTGTATCATGGCCAGTACCACCACTGGAACTGTGTGTCATGGCCAGTACCAATACTGTAATATGGCCAGTACCAACACTGTAATATGGCCAGTAACAACACTGCAACATGGCCAGTACTACCACTGTAACTGTATCATGGCCAAAACACCGGATGTTTTGGATAGCCTTCTTGCTTGTCTACCGATGAGTTGGTCGGTCTTATTCGGAGTTCTCCGGTTTTGTTTTCTGATACGCCTACACGTATAAACTTAATATAAACAAGATTGACATTTGGGATGCTGACCCCATCTGTCAGCGGTTCTATGGAGTTTCTTCAGAGAAATAGAGTTGTCTGGATGCTGAGATCAGGTACATGCTGGGGAATGAAATTGCAGGGTCTTCTTTCTCCAGCTGGGCTTCTCCCTGTATGTTGGTCAGTAAACCGGATGGGACAAATAGATTTTGTACAGACTACCATTTCTTCTTGAAAACCCTGAGCAATACAGGGCCAAAATAACCATGTAGCAACCTTCCTCTAACCTCCCTCCCTCAACTCTCCAAACTGGGATCACTTGATCATGAACGTCACTCACTCACGCGCCCACCCGCTCCACTCTCCTTAGTTTCTTAGTTTCCATAATCAAAATTATCTGGACTAGTCCTGTCTCTAATCTTCAAATGCAAGCTTTATGGTAAATTATTGGCAGAGTTAAAGAATTCTCACATTGAGCAATGATCGTCTCCTATGAAGATCGAGCTCCTTTGAAATGCCTTCCATCACCCTCACCGTTAACCAAGAACATTTTTCACTCTTTAACAGTGTCACAGAACCAGATTAATTTCCTCTTCCTCAGAAGGAGAACTGCGTTGATCAGGTTGGAGCAGTGAAGTTTGTGAGCAAGTTTGACCTGTTAAAGGGCTATTGGCAGGGGCCACTGACATGTAGGGCACAACATCTCTGCCTTTAATACACCCTCCAGTCTGTACAGATATTCGGTTATGGGTTTCGGCCTGCATAATATACCTGCTACTTTTCAAGCTCCGTATGTGTAAGTTTGTCTCCGGTAGTGGTTTATGCAGATACTGGTGGACACGCGTTTTCTCATGTTCGTTGTACCATAAAGCTTGCAAATGACCAAAAGTCCCGCAATACAGGAAGCTTCTTGTGCTGATACGGTGTTGCTGTTCCGCTGGCGACAGCCCAGCCCTGCCTAGTTGCATGGACTCGGGAAACAGTGCCTCGGCCCTCCTCAGTGACTCTTGAGGAAGGTCGGGGAATCTCGGGTGCTCTCGGCAACGGGACCGTCGTGGACTTCCGGGATGACTCGAGGCGAGGTGGAATCCCTGGACGTGCGAGTAAAATCGAATTTCCTCTCCATCCGTCATTCCTGCAATCGCCCATCGATGTGGATGGTCAAAGCGATAAGGGAGTAAAAAATCTGTGGGTAACTCCCGAGCCGCAAGCTCGTACTTAAGGAACATGTCAAACAGTGCTTCCTTGTTCCACGCACTCTCCGCTGCCAACGTACAGAAATCCACTGCATAGTCGGCCACAGTGCGGGCGTCCTGCAGGAGCTGGATTAGCTTCCGAACAGCTTCTCTCCCGGAGAACGGGGCATCAAAAACTTTCCTCACCTCTCCCACACATATGGCCGGCTGCTGTTCCCATACAGCGGTAACACAGGTGAGAGCCCTTCCGGACATCAGCGTGATTAGATAGGCTATTTTGGAGCAATCCGAGGGGAAGGAGGAGGGCTGAAGCTTGATAATGAGGGCACACTGAGCTAAAAATGTCCGACAGATGCTTGGCTCTCCATTGAAGCATTCCGGAGGAGGTAACCGGGGCTCCTGGGAGGGTGGAGAGGCCGGTGGGGTGGCGCTGCTAACCGCCGAGATGCTGAGGGGCGGTGGGGTAACCACCGTGGCAGGCTGCCCCCCAAACGACCTGTGGAATTGCTCCAGCAGCATGTCCAACGCCCAGTCATGGTGCTCAGCCAACGTTTGGACCCCCTCCATCAGCCCACAAAGTAATCCCTCATACCTACCAATGGAGGCTCCTTGAGAGGAGATGGCATTGCGCAGCTGGCCCGGGTTTTCTGGGTCAGTCATGGCCAGTTCATACTATCTGGTATGAAGGGAAGACCCAGATGCAGACCACGTTGAATAAACAATAGTTTAATGTTCCAAACAGGGGCAGGCAATAGTCAGGTCAAGGCAAGCATGGGTCAGGAAACCCGAGATGGGGCAACGGTACCAGATGGCAGGCAAGCTCAGGGTGAGGGTAAGGCAGAGATTGGTAATCCAGATGGGGGGCAGAGGTACTGGGCGGCAGGCAGGTTCAGGGTCAGGAACCGGCAGAGTGGTCAGGCGGGCAGGCAAGGGTCAAAACCTGTACGGTGAGAAAAGAGAGACCGGAGACACAAAACACTGAATGACTTGAACAAACAAGATGAACTGGCACAGACAGACAGAAAACACAGGTATAAATACACAGGGGATAATGGGGAAGATGGGAGACACCTGGAGGGGGGTGGAGACAATCACAAAGACAGGTGAAAGAGATCAGGGTGTGACAGCAGCGATACACCATCCAATCTGGTTTGCGCTTAGTGGGATTACTATTTGTTTTTCAACAGGACAATGACCCAACACACCTCCAGGCTGTGTAAGGGCTTTTGGCCAAGAAGACAAGTGATGGGGTTCTGCATCAGATGACCTGACCTCCACAATCACCTGACCTCAACCCAATTGAGATGGTTTGAGATGAGTTGGACCGCATGGTGAAGGAAAAGCAGCCAACAAGTGCTCAGCATTTATGGGAACTCCTTCAAGACTGTTGGAAAGGCATTCCAGGTGAAGCTGGTTGAGCAAATGCCAAGAGTGTGCAAAGCTGTTATCAAGGCAAAGGGAGACTTCTTTGAAGAATTTAAAATCTAAAATCTATTTAGATTTGTTTAACACTTTTTTGGTTACTACATGATTCCATATGTGTTATTTCATAGTTTTGATGTTTTCACTATTATTCTACAATATTACTTCTACAAAAGTCTTCACACAGTGTTTTTTTTCTCTCTGCTCTTGTTTTCCTTAACATGATGTTGGTGGGCAGAGCTGGGATGGTCGTCAGCGAAATGGGACACACCTAGGCTCGGGTGTGTCCCAGGGATAAATACACCTTCCCTCATACATCAGACACACGTTTCTATGTGTTCATTTGTTTTGCCACCTCAACACCCCTCATTTTCACCATCTATGCACACATCCATTCACTTACACTACTGATATTCCGTTATCTCCGTGTTGTCTCCCTTTTTGTAACAGGCTACGAGCCGGTTCGTAACCGTGTGTGAATAAACGTCTTATTCTGCAGTGAGAGATTGTTGGAATCGCAGAATTCCTTGCTGACCCACACTGTGAATGCTCCACTGTCCTCGTGTGTCCCTCCCTATTCCTTCACCCATGTTTGCCTGTTGATTGACTCGTGAGTGGCCCTGTGTTATCGAGGTAGGAGGAGACTAACCAATCCTCCACCACTTCAGTGGGCAGCCAAGTAGAACCACGCTCTACTAGACCCACCAAAACCCATCTAAAGACCACTAAAGACCTGCTCAGGACACTAACCTAACACTAACCTTAACATAAAGAGAGGGATGGGGAGAATGACTTTAATAGACTGAGGTAGCTGCTGTAGCGTGCCATGGAGGCTAGTAGAATAAAATCCCCTTGTTCCTTCAGGTCTGGCAGCATGGTTTAACCTTTGACTCTGGCGATATGCACTCCAATAATTACGTCTCGTAAAAATACGGTATGTAAATAAAAGACTAGCTTCGACTGGATGGAGGTGGAGAATATTCCTTCCTGTCTCATTGTCTATCTACTTCCCTCTAGTCTTCTTCCTTCCTACACTCACCTGGTGGGAGGGAAAGGCCTAGATTCTAGAAGTGTAACTGGTTTATACCTGCATGCAGCCTAAATTACTCCTATATGAAGGGAAAGTATGTATGCCTTGGTCTCCAAATCTCATTTGGCATTTGGAGGCTGAATCACACCAGGGAAGAGAGGCACAGAGGGGAAGAGGAGGAGAGGAAAAAAGAGGGGATAAGGAGAGAGCCATGGAAAGAGAGAGAAAAAGACGAATCGTGAAAATTGAGTGGAAATTGATCAAGATTAAATAGAGAGAGAGATGGAGGAAACTGGATATTGCATACTAACTGTAGATGAACTGGGGAAGAGGGGAATGGAAATAAGGTTTCAGGAAAAAGAGTTTCAGGGACAGATGCTTTGGGCAGAATGAATCCAGAGAGTAAACAGAGGGATATAGAAAAAAGATAGAGAGTAGTTGTTGGAGGGATGAAGGAAGAGAGAGAGACTAAAGGGAAAGAGAGAGGGAAGGAGAAGAGAGAGAGACTAGAGGGAAAGAGAGAGGGAAGGAGAAGAGAGAGAGAGACTAGAGGGATAGAGACGGGGAAGGAGAAGAGAGAGAGACTAAAGGGAAAGAGAGAGGGGAGGAGAAGAGAGAGAGACTAGAGGGAAAGAGAGAGGGGAAGGAGAAGAGAGAGAGACTAGAGGGAAAGAGAAAGGGAAGGAGAAGAGAGAGAGACTAGAGGGAAAGCGACAGGGAAGGAGAAGAGAGAGAGACTAGAGGGAAAGCAACAGGGAAGGAGAAGAAAGAGAGACTAGAGGGAAAGCGACAGGGAAGGAGAGGAGAGAGAGACTAGAGGGAAAGAGACAGGGAAGGAGAAGAGAGAGAGACTAGAGGGAAAGAGACAAAGAGGGAGAAGAGAGCGACTGATGTAGCAGAGCGAGAAGTAAAAGGTTCCTCTAATACAAGACTGAATAGATCTGAGCACACAGCCCTGAAGGACACACTGTTAGTGGAGAGAAATTAGGAGAGATGCAGAGAGTTGAAAGAGAGGCAGAGAGGAGGAGAACAAATTCCAATGGTCCTTACTTTCTCTGTTCCTACTGTGACTGATTCAATCTGTATCGCCTCCTCTCCATTTGGTCCTGATGGAACCACAGACCACAAAAGGTTGTTGTGGTGTTTGTCTGTCCTCCTCTCCTTCCATCCCTCCTTCCCCTCCTATCCCCTCCTATATCCCTTACCCACTGCACTACCTCTTCTCTGTACATCCCTCCCTCCCGTAACAGGACAGGGCTTGGTTGGCCTGGTGCCCAGCTGGCTGCCTGGCTGAGACAAACAGCCCAGTCTGGCTGGGACTGGGGATGGAGGGATGGAGGGAGAGAGGGAGAGAGGGAGGGAGGGGTCCTAGGGTGTGAGGAAGCGTGCTGGGGCATTGATTTGCTATTCCAATGATCCCTGCTTACAGTTAATTACACTTGGCCGTACTCAGGCTTAAGTGTGTATCAATAATCACCCAGATTTGCCAGATAATGTCTTGTCCACATAACAAAGTTACCAAGCCTCTGTCTGCTCCCCCAAAACATCAACAATAAAACAGGAATAAAAGTGCAGTGTATTACGACTGGATGAGAAGTTCCATCGTGTAGAGCTGTTTTTGACACTTGAGTTGAAGGCACAGTGACATACTTAACAGTTAGTTCTAGTGATGACCTTGGGGGAAGAAAACACCTGTTGATGCAGAATGTTTGTATTTTCTTTGTTTTACTTTCCAGAATTTCCCTTTTCGCCTTTGAATGTATCACTTTATTTTTCATTTGTATAGTTTCTCCTTCGTTTGCCAGCCCCTCAATTTAGGGTGGGCATTCTTTCTTTACGTCTTTCACAAGTGAATGTAGAGTAAGAACTGTCAGACCAAGCACACATAGCTACAAAACATTGTAATGTTTGTGTGAATATTCAAGAGAGAAGTGAGCTGCATTTGGCAGGTAAGCAATGGGGACTCAAGCCGTAGTGCTAATGTGAGTGTAATCTTCTCTACACAGCACTATATATCATACAGCCTGTGTGTTTGTGAATAGTCCCCTATGGAGCAAGAGGCAGAGATTAGAGCAGGAGAGGCATGTTTAACACAATGAGACACAGAGACAGCGGCCAGGCACACACACACACACACACAAACAAACACACACACAAACACACACGTACACACACACACACACATACACAAACACAAACACAGACACACACATTAACACACACACACACAGCACTTTATCAGTCTGGATGATGCCAGCCGAGCAGCAGGGGAAAACGGCAGCAAAGGAGAGAGAGAAAAGGAGAGGAGGAGAGGAAAGGAGGAGAAGAGGAGAGGAGGAAAGGAGGAGAAGAGGAGAGAAGGAGAGCATGGGGTTTACCTGGTGCCAGGGTAATTGCTTTGGCAACTGCGCCTGTAATCGTAGTAAAAGCTGCCTCTGGATCTTCATTTGAAAATGCAGAAAGGAGCACGATCAAAAGAGGGATGAAGGGGTGAGGTAGAAGTGGAGAAGAGGAGGAGGGGAGAAAGGGGACAGAAACAGGTAAGGGGTGAGGTAGAAGTGGAGAAGAGGAGGGGAGAGAGAGGGGACAGAAACAGGTCAGGGGTGAGGTAGAAGTGGAGAAGAGGAGGGGGAGAGAGAGGGGACAGAAACAGGTAAGGGGTGAGGTAGAAGTGGAGAAGAGGAGGGGGAGAGAGAGGGGACAGAAACAGGTCAGGGGTGAGGTAGAAGTGGAGAAGAGGAGGGGGAGAGAGAGGGGACAGAAACAGGTAAGGGGTGAGGTAGAAGTGGAGAAGAGGAGGGGGAGAGAGAGGGGACAGAAACAGGTAAGGGGTGAGGTAGAAGTGGAGAATAAGAGGAGGGGAGAGAGAGGGGACAGAAACAGGTAAGGGGTGAGGTAGAAGTGGATAATAAGAGGAGGGGGAGAGAGAGGGGACAGATAAATGTAAGGGGTGAGGTAGAGGTGGAGAATAAGAGGAGGGGAGAGAGAGGGGACAGAAAAAGGTAAGGGATGAGGTAGAAGTGGAGAATAAGAGGAGGGGAGAGGGGGGGGACAGAAACAGGTAATGGGTGAGGTAGCGGGGGAGAATAAGAGGGGGGGGGGAAGAGAGAGGGGACAGAAACAGGTAATGGGTGAGGTAGAGGTGGAGAATAAGAGGAGGGGAGATAGAGGGGACAGAAACAGGTAATGGGTGAGGTAGAAGTGGAGAATAAGAGGAGGGGAGAGAGAGGGGACAGAAACAGGCAAGGGTGAGGTAGAAGTGGAGAATAAGAGGAGAGGGAGAGAGAGGGGACAGAAACAGGTAATGGGTGAGGTAGAGGGGGAGAATAAGAGGGGGGGGGGGGGAGAGGGGACAGAAACAGGTAATGGGTGAGGTAGAGGTGGAGAATAAGAGGAGGGGAGATAGAGGGGACAGAAACAGGTAATGGGTGAGGTAGAGGGGGAGAATAAGAGGAGGGGGAGAGAGGGGAAACAGAAGCAGGTAAGGGGTGAGGTAGAGGTGGAGAATAAGAGGAGGGGAGAGAGAGGGGGGACAGAAACAGGTAATGGGTGAGGTAGAGGTGGAGAATAAGAGGAGGGGGAGAGAGAGGGGACAGAAACAGGTAATGGGTGAGGTAGAGGTGGAGAATAAGAGGAGGGGAGATAGAGGGGACAGAAACAGGTAATGGGTGAGGTAGAGGGGGAGAATAAGAGGAGGGGGAGAGAGGGGAAACAGAAGCAGGTAAGGGGTGAGGTAGAGGTGGAGAATAAGAGGAGGGGAGAGAGAGGGGGGACAGAAGCAGGTAAGGGGTGAGGTAGAGGTGGAGAATAAGAGGAGGGGAGAGAGAGGGGGGACATAAACAGGTAATGGGTGAGGTAGAGGTGGAGAATAAGAGGAGGGGAGATAGAGGGGACAGAAACAGGTAATGGGTGAGGTAGAGGTGGAGAATAAGAGGAGGGGGAGAGAGGGGAAACAGAAGCAGGTAAGGGGTGAGGTAGAGGTGGAGAATAAGAGGAGGGGAGAGAGAGGGGGGACAGAAGCAGGTAAGGGGTGAGGTAGAGGTGGAGAATAAGAGGAGGGGAGAGAGAGGGGGGACATAAACAGGTAATGGGTGAGGTAGAGGTGGAGAATAAGAGGAGGGGGAGAGAGAGGGGACAGAAACAGGTAATGGGTGAGGTAGAGGGGGGGAATAAGAGGAGGGGGAGAGAGGGGAAACAGAAGCAGGTAAGGGGTGAGGTAGAGGTGGAGAATAAGAGGAGGGGAGAGAGAGGGGGGACAGAAACAGGTAATGGGTGAGGTAGAGGTGGAGAATAAGAGGAGGGGGAGAGAGAGGGGACAGAAACAGGTAATGGGTGAGGTAGAGGGGGGGAATAAGAGGGGGGGGGGGAGAGAGAGGGGACAGAAACAGGTAATGGGTGAGGTAGAGGTGGAGAATAAGAGGAGGGGAGATAGAGGGGACAGAAACAGGTAATGGGTGAGGTAGAGGGGGAGAATAAGAGGAGGGGGAGAGAGGGGAAACAGAAGCAGGTAAGGGGTGAGGTAGAGGTGGAGAATAAGAGGAGGGGAGAGAGAGGGGGGACAGAAACAGGGAGAAAGTGGGAAAACAAGATAGGAGAAAGATACGGATGAGAAAAGGTGCAAAAGACAACAGGAAGATGGATGAGTGAACCTAAACGACGTCAGTAGGCAATTAATTAACAGCGTGTGATGTGACATGTGTCTGTGTGTGTGTGTGTGTGTGTGTGTGTGTGTGTGTGTGTGTGTGTGTGTGTGTGTGTGCGTGTGTGTGTGTCTGTGTGTCTGTGTGTCTGTGTGTGTTAACAACAGATAGAGGTGTGTTTGTGTCTGGTGATAATCAACCTCTCCTCATGTCAGAGACCAGCAACACTAATCACGTACAACACTAACTCATGGAAAGATACAGAGAGGAAGCTAGCGGGGGAATTCCTACAACCTGATATCCTAGTACGCTAAACAATAAACAAAGATCAAAGTAAATTGGTTCTCCTTGAGGAAATAGTTCTGTCAGCAAAGCAGCAGGTTGCAAGTTCAAATCCCCGAGCTGACAAGGTACAAATCTGTCGTTCTGCCCCTGAACAGGCAGTTAACCCACTGTCAATGAAAGGCCGTCATTGAAAATAAGAATTTGTTCTTAACCGACTTGCCTAGTTAAATAAAAGTAAAATCAATTTAAAATCTTGGGCCTCCCGGGTGGCGCTGTGCCACCAGAAACTCGGGGTCGAGCCCATGGGTCGACGCCCATTTGGCCCAGCATCGTCCGGGTTAGGGAGGGTTTGGCCGGCAGGGATATCCTTGTCTCTTCGCGCACTAGCGACTCCTGTGGCTAGTGCGCCCGAGTCCGTACAGGAGTTGCAGCGATGAGACTGTAACTACTACCAATTGGATACCACGAAATTGGGGAGATAAAATAAATAAATAAAAAATCTTACAGGTTGTTCAATAGCTGCGGTAAGTGAACCCTCAGCATGGAGACACCCTACAGTTCCATGTAGGTATTTCAAGGTCGACATCGTTCTCTCAACAAAAACACAGCTAAGATTAAATAGGGAAAAATTACATTTAAAAAGTCCTAAACAGAAATTTAAACACACAATCCTAGACAGCTTTTCTCTCTGGAGGCTCACATGAGCTCCCCAAACCAAGACTGCTCTGAAGTGAGTTAGCTCAGAACACAGCCTACCACAGAGGGAACAAAATCAAGTAAATGACTGAATAATTGAATGGCCAAATGAAACTGCCTGTGCTCTAGAGCGGATCGATGGCCGCCGCTCGCCGTTTGGTATTCACAGACGCTCCCCTACCCTCCCCTGTTCTCCCCTCCCCCGTCGAGACTGGGACCATTCTCAAGCTGATGGAGCGGGATGGCGGGAACCAACCGTAACCCACGACGCACACAGTCACTTCTCCTCCGTTGGTGCGTCACTTTGCTGTTCCATCACCATTCCTTACTATCTCAACCTCTCCATCCTCCCTCCCACTTCTCCCCCTCCTTCTCACTCCTCCTCCCCCCCCCCTCCCTCCCACTCCTCCTCCCCCCCCCCTCCCTCCCACTCCTCCTCCCCCTCCATCCCACTCCTTTGCCTCCTCCTCCACCCCTCCTAATCCCTCTCACTCCTTCTCTTCCTCCTCCTCCTCCTCCCTCCCTCTCACTCCATCTCCTCTTCCCTCCACCCCTCCTCCTCCCTCCCTCTCACTCCTTCTCTTTCACCTACTCCTCCCTCTCACTCCTTCTCTTCCTCCTCCTCCTCCCTCTCACTCCATCTCCTCTTCCCTCCACCCCTCCTCCTCCCTCTCACTCCATCTCCATCTCCTCTCTCACTCATTCTCTTTCTCCTCCTCATCCCTCTCACTCCTTCTCTTTCTCCTCCTCCTCCCTCTCACTCCATCTCCTCTTCCCTCCACTCCTTCTCCTCCCTATCACTTTTCCTCCTCTCTCCCACTCCTCCTCGTCCCCCGTCCACTCCTCCTCCTCCCTCCTATTTATTCTCCTCCTCCTCCCTCTCAATAACTTGCCTCCTCCCACTCCCCCTCCTCCTTCTCCCTCCTCCATCTCCTTCTTCTCCTTCTTCTCCTCCCCCTCCTCCCTCCTCACTCCCACTCCTTCTCCTACTCCTCCTCCCTCCCTCCCACTCATTCTTCTCCTCCTCCCTCCCATTCATTTGCCTTATCCTCCTCCCCCCTCCCACTCCTTCTCCTTCTCCTTCTCCTCCTCTCTCCCACTCCTTCTCCTCTTCCTTCTCCTCCCACTCCTTCTCCTCCTCCTCCCTCCCACTCCTCCCTCCCACTCCTCATCATTCTCCTCATCCTTCTCCTCCTCAGTTCCATTAGCCCCATCTCTATGACGTTGCGAGCTAGCGCTTCCTGGGGGAATGTTAGTTTTTCCTAAATAAAGGTGGGGAGCGGCAGCGATTGATCTCTGAGAGGCTTATGGTAGCAATGGCTGGACGGGCTATGAGGTTGAACAAACCACTGAAAGGAACTAACAGGTGAGATACTAAAGGAGGGAGTATAGGAAGAGAGGAAGAAAGGAGGAGTGGAAGAGAGGAGGAGGGGAGAACGAGAGTGAGTTTAGATTTTCCCTTGACTGTGAGTGTAAATGCTGTCAGTCTTCATAACTATTCTCATATATCTACTAGAGGCGTCTGTATGCCTGGGTCCTCTGCATAACAAGTATAATCAGTACTGTATCTCCCCAGCCTACTGCTAGGCTATCACTACATATATCTCATGCTCTGTTTTATATTTGTCTATTTGTCTATTGTGTGTGTGTGTGTGTGTGTGTGTGTGTGTGTGTGTGTGTGTGTGTGTGTGTGTGTGTGTGTGTGTGTGTGTGTGTGTGTGTGTGTGTGTGTGTGTGTGTGTGTGTGTGTGTGTGTGTGTGTGTGTGTGTGTGTGAGTGTGCGTGCGTGCGTGCGTGTGTGTGTCAGTCAGTCAGTCAGTCAGTCAGTCATACCAGTATGTCTCCGGTTCAGTGTGTTAGGGTGTAAGGGTATTAGTGAGCATGTATCATGTGTAGTCATGTGTAGGCTTACCTGTGAGAGGGACCCTGTTTCCATGTACACTGAAAAAAATAAAGGTTCTTAAATGGTTCTTCCTCGGCCCTTAAGGTTCCTTGGAGAACTATTGCCCAATAAAGAACCTTTGAGTTAAGTGTGGGGTTCTTGACGTTCTTCAGAATTCTAAAAGGTTCTTGAAATGTATGGAAGCCTGCACCTGCCACTTTCATAGCACACAGCAAATTGGCCAGTGTTAAATAGTGTTTATTTTTCAGTGTAAGATGTATAGTGTTGATTCAAGAGGTAAATTAACACTCAGTGGTGTAAAGCAATGGTGTCAAACTCATTCCATGGAGGGCCTAGTGTCTGTCGGTTAAAGTTTTTTCCTTTCAATTGAGACCGAGACAACCAGGTGTGGGGAGTTCCTTATTAATTAGTGACCTTAGTTCATCAATCAAGTCCAAGGGAGGAGCGAAAACCCACAGACACTCGGCCCTCCGTGGAATTAGTTTGATGCCTGTGGTGTAAAGGAACCACAGTATTGGTGTTAATAACCAGAGTTGAACCAGGCCACTACGTTAGGGTTAAACTAGACCCTCAACAGAAAACCTTATGAAATATGTATTCAATTGTCTTACAGTTGATGTCGGAATTTTATATACACTTAGGTTGGAGTCATTAAAACTCGTTTTTCAACCACTCTACAAATTTCTTGTTAACAAACTATAGTTTTGGAAAGTCAGTTAGGACATATACTTTGTGCATGACACAAGTCCTTTTTCCAATAATTGTTTACAGACAGATTATTTCACTTATAATTCACTGTATCACAATTCCAGTGGGTCAGAAGTTTGCATACACTTAAGTTGACTGTGCCTTTAAACAGCTTGGAAAATTCCAGAAAATGATGTCATGGCTTTAGAAGCTTCTGACATCATTTGAGTCAATTGGAGGTGTACCTGTGGATGTATTTGAGGCCTACCTTCAAACACAGTGCCTCTTTGCTTGACATCATGAGAAAATCAAAAAAATCAGCCAAGACCTCAGAAAATAATTTGTAGACCTCCACAAGTCTGGTTCTTCCTTGGGAGCAATTTACAAACACCTGAAGGTACCACGTTCACCTGTACAAACAATAGTACGCAAGTATAAACACCATGGGACCACGCAGCCATCAAACCACTCAGGAAGGAGACGCGTTCTGTCTCCTAGAGAGGAACGTACTTTGGTGTGAAAAGTGCAAATCAATCCCAGAACAACAGCAAAGGACCTTGTGAAGATGCTGGAGGAAACAGGTATCCACAATAAAACAAATCCTATATCGACATAACCTGAAAGGCCACTCAGCAAGGAAGAAGCCACTGCTCCAAAACCACCATAAAAAAGCCAGACTACGGTTTGCAACTGCACATGGGGACAAAGATCGTACTTTTTTGAGAAATGTCCTCTGGTCTGATGAAACAAAAATAGAACTGTTTTTCCATAATGACCATCGTTATGTTTGGAGGAAAAAGGGGGACGCTTGCAAGCCGAAGAACACCATACCAACCGTGAAGCACGGGGGTGGCAGCATCATGTTGTGGAGGTGCTTTGCTGCAGGAGGGACTGGTGCACTTCACAAAATAGATGGCATCATGAGGATGGAAAATTATGTGGATATATTGATGGAACATCTCAAGACATCAGTTAAAGCTTGGTCGCAAATGGGTCTTCCAAATGGACAATAACCCCAAGCACACTTCCAAAGTTGTGGCAAAATGGCTTAAGGACAACAAAGTCAAGGTATTGGAGTGGCCATCACAAAGCCCTGACCCCATCCTATAGAAAATTTGTGGGCAGAACTGAAAAAGCGTGTGCGAGCCAGGAGGCCAACAAACCTGACTTAGTTACACCAGCTCTGTCAGGAGGCTACCCGAAATGTTTGACCCAAGTTAAAAAATGTAACTTCAATGCTACCAAATACTAATTGAGTGTATGTAAACTTCTGACCCACTGAGAATTTGATGAAAGAAATAAAAGCTGAAATAAATCAATCTCTCTACTATTATTCTGCCATTTCACATTCTTATAACGAAGTGGTGATCCTAACTGACCAAAGCAGGGAATTTTCACTAGGATTAAATGTCAGGAATTGTGAAAAACTGAGTTAAAATGTATTTGTCTAAGGTGTGTGTAACTATTAACATTTTAATGACAACATATTCACTTAGGATCTCACTTGGTAAAAGCCACAGGACTGAAATTGAATGAATGCAACAACCATGTCTCTGTCACCCACAAACACAGTTATAGGTGTTACAGGTAACAAAAATTCACCCTATTTATGCAAATAAAACTTAAAAGCCTACAGCAGGGCTATTCAATTCCGGTCTGGAGCGCCAAAACATTTCCGGTTTTGGAAGAACCATTTATGGTTCTTCAGAGACACTAAAATGGTTCCCGTATTGGCATCGCTCTCAATAACCTTATGTGGTTCCAACTTGCACCTTTATTTTTAAGAATGTTATATGTATATCAATAATGGGTAGACCCCTCTCCCTTTCTGTCTCAGCAGGATGTAAGCTATGGGCCCCTGTCCCTCTCTGTGTCTTTCAGTGAGACAGAAAGTAAGCTGGGGGCCCAGGCCCCTGAGTGTCTGTGTCCTAATTGCTGTTCTGGCGATCCAGTGAGGAGGGCTAGCCAGTACCGAGGGAGGGCTGCTCCTTTACCACACTGATTTATTGGACAATTTCACAGCAGTGTCCGCAGTAATGGGACAGGATAAATGGCTGACCCCTCTCTGACTGAGATAACTCCAGGGGAAGAGGAGAGCATGCTGGCCTGCCTCCCCGCTTGGTGTGTGTGTGTGGCAACTTTCCTTCCCTACTCTGTCTATATAACCCCCCACTAATTCTCCATCTCTCCTTTCTTTATCCCTCCCCCACTATCCTATCATGACCAATTTGCTCCCTCCCCATGTCATCCTCTCTATCTTCCTCTCTCTATCACTCCATGTGTGTCTTTCTTTCACTCTCCACAGTCCACTATCACTCGGTATTTATCTATTTTCTCCATCCTGTCGGTCCTTTCTTTCTCTCCCCCTTCTCTCCCCCCTGCTGCACACCCCTTTATTCAACCCTTCCTCCTGGGCGTGTGCGTGAGTGTGTGCGTGCATGTGTGGGGTGATCCCAAGCCTTTTATGACTTGACCTGTATGGGGGCAGGTAGATTGCAGGTTGCACTACACATTTCCATATCTGTCTGTTCTCTGTCCATTTGTCCTATGCTCTGCTGTGAACAGGCGATGTCTGGCCACCTCTCAACGGGTCCTTCACTCTGTGTAAACAGGCGATGTCTGGCCGCCTCTTAACGGGTCCTTCACTCTGTGTGAACAGGCGATGTCTGGCCGCCTCTCAACGGGTCTTTCACTCTGTGTGAACAGGCGATGTCTGGCCACCTCTCAACGGGTCCTTCACTCTGTGTGAACAGGCAATATTTGGCCATCTCCCAACGGGCATTTACACTTGGGGTAGTGAAGTGCAGTCTGAGAGGACGGAAACATGCTCTCACTCCTTATCTCCCTCTCTTCATCCTCACCCCTCTCTCTCTCTCTCTGTTTTCATTTACCTCTCATTTTCTCCCTCCCTCCTCTCTCATACTCTCTCTCTTTTCCTCACTTCATCTCCCTCTCTTTCTCTCCCTTTAGCCTCTCTCCCCGTCTCCTCCCCTTCCCTCTCTCTGTCTTTTGGCCCAGTGGTTAATGGAAATCAAATGGCATCTCCCGTGGCGTGCGTCAGACTAGCGGGCCGTGAGTGAGGGGCGGTGGGTAGGGGAGTGCCTGTCTGCTTGTGTCTCCAACATGGGACGCCCACGGCAACAGATGACCCATCACTGCAGAGACAGAGCCATGGCAACACATCTTATTAGACCATCAGGGACCATCTGACAGAACTATTAGTGTAGGAATGACAGGGTAAGGCCCGTTCTGAGCTCTTTGTCTGTTGTGACTCCAACATGGAGGACTGCTGTTCTAAGGAAGTGGTTGTCATGCTGTGGGAACTGGGATGGTTTGGCACTGACTTAACCTACTTAAACTTATTTTACAGTCAACAACCTTATTGTACTAAATTATTAGAGGCCAAATTAGATAATAGATACTGTGTTAAAGTTAGGATATATTGATATGTGTAAAGGATGTGACTTTAGAGAGGGGGGTTCAACAATGATGATAACTTGTGGTCATTTTTTGAAAAACTCCTCTGGCCTCTTCCAGTATCTAACCTTTGTCCCTCCTCCCCAGTACCCCCCAGTCCACACTGCATCTGCCAGCCTTACAAAGCCACGCAAATATACCACACATCACGTGTCTCTGCATGGGGACCAGCAGATAGCTGCTCATCTACACCACGTGTCTCTGTATGGGGACCAGCAGATAGCTGCTTATCTACATCACGTGTCTCTGCATGGGGACTAGCAGAAAGCTGCTTATCTACATCACGTGTCTCTGTATGGGGACCAGCAGATAGCTGCTTATCTACATCACGTGTCTCTGCATGGGGACCAGCAGATAGCTGCTTATCTACATCACGTGTCTCTGCATGGGGACCAGCAGATAGCTGCTTATCTACATCACGTGTCTCTGTATGGGGACCAGCAGATAGCTGCTTATCTACATCACGTGTCTCTGCATGGGGACCAGCAGATAGCTGCTTATCTACATCACGTGTCTCTGTATGGGGACCAGCAGATAGCTGCTTATCTACATCACGTGTCTCTGCATGGGGACCAGCAGATAGCTGCTTATCTACATCACGTGTCTCTGTATGGGGACCAGCAGATAGCTGCTTATCTTCACATTTGTGTAAGGAGCTGAAGTCTCCTCTCCCAAAGTGACCAGGAAGGAAATACACTCTGGCCAGGATAAACCTTCTCCTTCTATCCTTCTCTCTATCCCTCCTTCTCTCTATCCCTCCATCTATCTATCCCTCCCTCCCTCCCTACCGACAGCCTAATTGTTGTTAAGGACCTGCTAGTGCTCAGCAATCTGCTGGAACTAAAGGAGCTCCTCCCCAACCCACTGCCCCCTTTAACACGCCTGGAGTCTGACTACTGCTGCTGGTCATACACACACATGCTGCACACACATGCTGCACACACTAGCGCAAAATAACACCATTAAAATGCTGATATATAAGCATGAAATCAAATATCCTGTTCTCCTGAAATCAAATCTGTTATATACATGTCTTTCATAGGGCTTGGTTTCCTCCATAGTGGACGGTAATGAGAGACAGCAGAGGAGACCCATGGTTAGGTCCCATGATGACATCACACCACTCTCTGATCTTGGCACACACCCATACGCACAACACACACACACACACACACACACACACACACACACAAACACTCCCAGAACACACAAACACGCACCTACATGCAGACACACACAGACATACAGACACACACATTTGTTTTAACCTTAACCCCAAACCCTATACCCAACCCTAACCCTAACCCCTAACCCTAATTTTAACCCTAAACCTATCCCCTAAGCCTAAAATAGCCTTTTTCCTTGTGAGGACCGGTGAAATGTCCCCATTTGTTCTGAATTTTCCTTATTTTAACATCCTTGTAGGGTCCCTACAAGGATAGTAAAACCAAAAACACACACACACAAACACACGTTTGATTACAAATATAAACAGCCATGAGGATCCCATGTTAACATTAATCAGTGTTTGATATTTGCAATACAAAGTCATACGGTGGGGCAAAAAAGTATTTAGTCAGCCACCAATTGTGCAAGTTCTCCCACTTAAAAAGATGATAGAGGCCTGTAATTTTCATAATACGTTCACTTCAACAATGACAGACAAAATGAGAAAAAAAATCCAGAAAATCACATTGTAGGATTTTTAATGAATTTATTTGTAAATTATGGTGGAAAATAAGTATTTGGTCAATAACAAAAGTTTATCTCAATACTTTATTATATACCCTTTGTTGGCAATGACAGAGGTCAAACGTTTTCTGTAAGTCTTCCCAAGGTTTTCACACACTGTTGTTGGTGTTTTGGCCCATTCCTCCATGCAGCAGTGATATTTTGGGGCTGTTGCTGGGCAACACAGACTTTCAACTCCCTCCAAAGATTTTCCATGGGATTGAGATCTGGAGACTGGCTAGGCCACTCCAGGACCTTGAAATGCTTCTTACGAAGCCACTCCTTCGTTGCCCGGGCGGTGTGTTTGGGATCATTATCATGCTGAAAGACCCAGCCCCGTTTCATCTTCAATGTCCTTGCTGATGGAAGGAGGTTTTCACTAAAAATCTCACGATACATGGCCCCATTCATTCTTTCCGTTACACAGATCAGTCGTCCTGGTCCCTTTGCAGAAAAACAGCCCCAAAGCATGATGTTTTCCACCCCCATGCTTCACAGTACGTATGGTGTTCTTTGGATGCAACTCAGCATTCTTTGTCCTCCAAACACGACAAGTTGAGTTTTTACCAAAAAGTTATATTTTGGTTTCATCTGACCATATGACATTCTCCCAATCTTCTTCTGTCATCCAAATGCTCTCTAGCAAACTTCAGACGGGCCTGGACATGTACTGGCTTAAGCAGGAGTCCCTGGCGGCATAGTGTGTTACTGATGGTAGGCTTTGTTACTTTGGTCCCAGCTCTCTGCAGGTCATTCACTAGGTGAATGGTTCTGGGATTTTTGCTCATCGTTCTTGTGATCATTTTGACCCCACGGGGTGAGATCCCAGATCGAGGGAGATTATCAGTGGTCTTGTATGTCTTCCATTTCCTAATAATTGCTCCCACAGTTGATTTCTTCAAACCAAGCTGCTTACCTATTGCAGATTCAGTCTTCCCAGCCTGGTGCAGGTTTACAATTTTGTTTCTGGTGTCCTTTGACAGCTCTTTGGTCTTGGCCATAGTGGAGTTTGGAGTGTGACTGTTTGAGGTTGTGGACAGGTGTCTTTTATACTGAAAACAAGTTCAAACAGGTGCCATTAATACAGGTAACGAGTGGAGGACAGAGGAGCCTCTCAAAGAAGAAGTTACAGGCCTGTGAGAACCAGAAATCTTGCTTGTTTGTAGGTGACCAAATACTTATTTTCCACCATAATTTGCAAATAAATTCATAAAAAATCCTACAATGTGATTTTCTGGATTTTTTTTCTCATTTTGTCTGTCATAGTTGAAGTGTACCTATGATGAAAATTACAGGCCTCTCTCATATTTTAAGTGGGAGAACTTGCACAATTGGTGGCTGACTAAATACTTTTTTGCCCCACTGTATGTGTGTGTGTTCATCTGGAGTCAATCAAGTCCATACATTCTCTCCACTGACAAACTACTACAGAAGCGATGTGAGCTTGAGTGATGTACTTACTTTAGCAGACAGCCTTTTACAGGTCTGGTTTCGTTCTACTCACACGCTCTCACGCACACACAGCAGGATGTGCGAGCTTAAACTGCAGAATGGATTTCAGTGTTTCTAGTGTTTTATCTCAGCAGGAGTGGAGAGCTGAGGTAAGATGGCCTAACATGTCTCTCAGTGTTACCACCTTAAAGACCTGACCAAACCAAGGCCAGCAGCCAAATCAATTACAGACATGACCAAACCAAGGCCAGCAGCCAAATCAATTACAGACCTGACCAAACCAAGGCCAGCAGCCAAATCAATTACAGACCTGACCAAACCAAGGCCAGCAGCCAAATCAATTACAGACCTGACCAAACCAAGGCCAGCAAATCAAATCAAACCAAATCAATTACAGACAGGACCAAACTAAGTCCAACTACCAAATCAATTACAGACCTGAACAAACCAAGGCCAGCAGCCAAATCAATTACAGACCTGACCAAACCAAGGCCAGCAGCCAAATCAATTACAGACCTGACCAAACCAAGGCCAGCAGCCAAATCAATTACAGACCTGACCAAACCAAGGCCAGCAGCCAAATCAATTACAGACCTGACCAAACCAAGGCCAGCAAATCAAATCAAACCAAATCAATTACAGACAGGACCAAACCAAGTCCAGCAGCCAAATCAAGTATAGTACTCTGTACAACAATACAAGTTACTGTACTCATTTCAATTCTACCGTGGACTATTATGAAACAGTAGCATTCAGATGTTCTCAGGCTCTGAAGCCCTCTTTAATGCTTGTTAATTAATGAGAGATTGTGTTAAAGAGAGAGAGAGAGAGAGCTGCCAATGGCTTACCTAATGGCATTGATTGCGGCCATGACATCAACACTGATTAGAGAAAAGCACCAGTAATTGTTATAACGTCATAAATTATGGATACCATTATGACATCACAAACAAGTAAGAATCCGTCATGGATACCATTATGACATCACAACGGATATCAAGATGACAACACAGATGTGAGAACAACCAGCATAGTCACCATTATCAAACTGTTGACAATCGTGACCGCTATTATCATGACATCATATTATATGACTCACACTTCACTCAGTCACACACATTGTCACAGCTGATGGCTAAGCAGAATATCAATCAACCAATTAAGGGCATGTAGCCATGATCCTAGTTCTCTAATAGAACCAAAGCCCTTCCTGCAGGTTTCAGCTTTCATCCTTTTTTACTCTGTTCTGTCTTTCATTTTTCCCCTTTTCTCTCTCATTTCTCTTCTCTCCAGACTCTGGCACAAAGCTCAAGCCAACAAATCATTTTTTATTTATGCTTTTAGCACATGCAAAAATAGGTATTGGATTCCTTTAAGACGGGGCAGGAACCAACGTTTAAAAACAGTCTTATCCTTCCAACAACCTTCACTCAATTAGATTCCCTATAAAAAACCTTGCTAATGGTGCCTAAAGAGCCATCTCTCTTGTATGCACACACACTGTCTCTCTACCACTTCCATCCTCACACTCACTCACACACACACTGTCTCTCTACCACTCCCATCCTCACACTCACTCACACACACACACGGTCTCTCTACCACTCCCATCCTCATACTCACTCACACACACACTGTCTCTCTACCACTCCCATCCTCATACTCACTCACACACACACGGTCTCTCTACCACTCCCATCCTCACACTCACTCACACACACACGGTCTCTCTACCACTCCCATCCTCACACTCACTCACACACACACACACACACTGTCTCTCTACCACTCCCATCCTCATACTCACTCACACACACACGGTCTCTCTACCACTCCCATCCTCACACTCACTCACACACACACGGTCTCTCTACCACTCCCATCCTCACACTCACTCACACACACACACACACACTGTCTCTCTACCACTCCCATCCTCATACTCACTCACACACACACGGTCTCTCTACCACTCCCATCCTCACACTCGCTCACACACACACACACTGTCTCTCTACCACTCCCATCCTCACACTCACTCACTCACACACACACGGTCTCTCTACCACTCCCATCCTCACATTCCCTCACACACACACACTCCCATCCTCACATTCCCTCACAAACACACACACACACACACACACACCCATCCTCACACTCACTCACACACACACTGTCTCTCTACCACTCCCATCCTCATACTCACTCACACACACACGGCCTCTCTACCACTCCCATCCTCACACTCACTCACACACACACGGTCTCTCTACCACTCCCATCCTCACACTCACTCACACACACTGTCTCTCTACCACTCCCATCCTCACACTCACTCACACACACTGTCTCTCTACCACTCCCATCCTCATACTCACTCACACACACACTGTCTCTCTACCACTCCCATCCTCATACTCACTCACACACACACTGTCTCTCTACCACTCACACTCACTCACACACACACGGTCTCTCTACCACTCCCATCCTCATACTCACTCACACACACACTGTCTCTCTACCACTCCCATCCTCACACTCACTCACACACACACTGTCTCTCTACCACTCCCATCCTCACACTCACTCACACACACACTGTCTCTCTACCACTCCCATCCTCACACTCACTCTCACACACACTGTCTCTCTACCACTACCATCCTCACATTCCCTCACACACACACTGTCTCTCTACCACTCCCATCCTCACACTCACTCTCACACACACTGTCTCTCTACCACTACCATCCTCACATTCCCTCACACACACACTGTCTCTCTACCACTCCCATCCTCACACTCACTCTCACACACACGGTCTCTCTACCACTCCCATCCTCACACTCACTCACACACACACGGTCTCTCTACCACTCCGATCCTCACACTCACTCACACACACACACACGGTCTCTCTACCACTCCCATCCTCACATTCCCTCACACACACACACTGTCTCTCTACCACTCCCATCCTCACACTCACTCACACACACACTGTCTCTCTACCACTCCCATCCTCACACTCACTCACACACACACGGTCTCTCTACCACTTCCATCCTCACATTCCCTCACACACACACTGTCTCTCTACCACTCCCATCCTCACATTCCCTCACACACATGCTCTCTCTTTCTCAAGCGTTCAACCACCACACCTTCAAACACACAGACACTCACGCACACACGCACAGAGGATATGGGCCAGATGCAAGGCTTGGATCAGAGACAATGTGATGCACTTAACACAGTGGGACCAGGCTGTCTTCTGCCCCTGATGTCAGTGGAGCTGTCCACACTTGAACACACACATCACAACTGACCTCATTTGCTAGTCCTGCACTCTCAATCAATGAAAGAGTGATTAAGAGCTGAGAGCCAACCACACAGCACAACTGGCTCCAAAGCTGCATATGTCCACCAATCACAAAATCACTTGAAAAGCAAAGTGATAAGCCCGCTGGAAAGCTTTTTGCAATTGTTGAAATGTTAAGTATGCTGTAGGTTGGGCATGTGAATAATACTTTGTTGATAGTAAGGTGTTCAGGAATGAGGAACCACCTACATCATCAATCCACTAAATTCCCCTTTCTTTCTCTCTCCATCACTTACCTACTCCCCCCCACCCATTTGCTAATTTGTCCTTCTACATCTGTTTTACCCATTCCATCTTCCCAAAACCTCATGCTCCCCTCTATCTTGCTTCTTCTTGAAACCAACTCTCGTCTTCCTGTAGCCTAATAGTTTAAATGGATCTGATCTCTTTCTCTCCCTCTCTCCATCTTTCAAAGTTCCGATAGATTAACCTTCACTTCATCTATCTCCTTCTCTCTCCCTCCACTCTCTCTTCCTCTCTTTCATAGTTCAGATGGAGCTAGCTATTGTTCACTGTGGAGTCTGAGGCCGATAAATCGTGTCCATAAAACACACAAGGGAGAGAACATACTCAGTCACTTACTCACAGAAAAATACATAACACATTGGGTTAGTCACACACACACAAACAAAATGCCCCTATTCATGAGAGTAAGTAAGTAAGTAAGTAAGTGTGCGTGCGTGCGTGCGTGCGTGCGTGTGTGTGTGTGTGTGTGTGTGTGTGTAATAGAGATTTTAGTTTCCTCTTCGCCATGTCTGCCTTTTTATTAATCATCTATGAAGATCAGGGACAATGATTCAGTACTCTATGAATGGACTAATACGATCAGGGACAATGATTCAGTACTCTTATGAATGGACTAACAAGATCAGGGACAATGATTCAGTACTCTATGAATGGACTAACAAGATCAGGGACAATGATTCAGTACTCTATGAATGGACTAACAAGATCAGGGACAATGATTCAGTACTCTATGAATAGACTAACAAGATCAGGGACAATGATTCAGTACTCTATGAATGGACTAATACGATCAGGGACAATGATTCAGTACTCTATGAATGGACTAACAAGATCAGGGACAATGATTCAGTACTCTTATGAATGGACAAACAAGATCAGGGACAATGATTCAGTACTCTATGAATGGACTAACAAGATCAGGGACAATGATTCAGTACTCTATGAATGGACTAACAAGATCAGGGACAATGATTCAGTACTCTATGAATGGACTAACAAGATCAGGGACAATGATTTAGTACTCTTATGAATGGACTAACAAGATCAGGGACAATGATTCAGTACTCTATGAATGGACTAACAAGATCAGGGACAATGATTCAGTACTCTATGAATGGACTAACAAGATCAGGGACAATGATTCAGTACTCTATGAATGGACTAACAAGATCAGGGACAATGATTTAGTACTCTTATGAATGGACTAACAAGATCAGGGACAATGATTCAGTACTCTTATGAATGGACTAACAAGATCAGGGACAATGATTCAGTACTCTATGAATGGACTAACAAGATCAGGGACAATGATTCAGTACTCTATGAATGGACTAACAAGATCAGGGACAATGATTCAGTACTCTATGAATGGACTAACAAGATCAGGGACAATGATTCAGTACTCTTATGAATGGACTAACAAGATCAGGGACAATGATTCAGTACTCTATGAATGGACTAACAAGATCAGGGACAATGATTCAGTACTCTATGAATGGACTAACAAGATCAGGGACAATGATTCAGTACTCTATGAATGGACTAACAAGATCAGGGACAATGATTCAGTACTCTTAATGGACTAACAAGATCAGGGACAATGATTCAGTACTCTATGAATGGACTAACAAGATCAGGGACAATGATTCAGTACTCTATGAATGGACTAACAAGATCAGGGACAATGATTCAGTACTCTATGAATGGACTAACAAGATCAGGGACAATGATTCAGTACTCTATGAATGGACTAACAAGATCAGGGACAATGATTCAGTACTCTATGAATGGACTAACAAGATCAGGGACAATTATTCAGTACTCTTATGAATGGACTAACAAGATCAGGGACAATGATTCAGTACTCTATGAATGGACTAACAAGATCAGGGACAATGATTCAGTACTCTTATGAATGGACTAACAAGATCAGGGACAATGATTCAGTACTCTATGAATGGACTAACAAGATCAGGGACAATGATTCAGTACTCTATGAATGGACTAACAAGATCAGGGACAATGATTCAGTACTCTTATGAATGGACTAACAAGATCAGGGACAATGATTCAGTACTCTATGAATGGACTAACAAGATCAGGGACAATGATTCAGTACTCTATGAATGGACTAACAAGATCAGGGACAATGATTCAGTACTCTTATGAATGGACTAACAAGATCAGGGACAATGATTCAGTACTCTATGAATGGACTAACAGGATCAGGGACAATGATTCAGTACTCTATGAATGGACTAATACGATCAGGGACAATGATTCAGTACTCTATGAATGGACTAACAAGATCAGGGACAATGATTCAGTACTCTTATGAATGGACTAACAAGATCAGGGACAATGATTCAGTACTCTATGAATGGACTAACAAGATCAGGGACAATGATTCAGTACTCTATGAATGGACTAATACGATCAGGGACAATGATTCAGTACTCTATGAATGGACTAACAAGATCAGGGACAATGATTCAGTACTCTATGAATGGACTAACAAGATCAGGGACAATGATTCAGTACTCTATGAATGGACTAACACGATCAGGGACAATGATTCAGTACTCTTATGAATGGACTAACAAGATCAGGGACAATGATTCAGTACTCTATGAATGGACTAACAAGATCAGGGACAATGATTCAGTACTCTATGAATGGACTAACAAGATCAGGGACAATGATTCAGTACTCTTATGAATGGACTAACAAGATCAGGGACAATGATTCAGTACTCTATGAATGGACTAACAAGATCAGGGACAATGATTCAGTACTCTATGAATGGACTAATAAGATCAGGGACAATGATTCAGTACTCTTATGAATGGACTAACAAGAACAGGGACAATGATTCAGTACTCTATGAATGGACTAATAAGATCAGGGACAATGATTCAGTACTCTATGAATGGACTAACAAGATCAGGGACAATGATTCAGTACTCTATGAATGGACTCTATGAATGCCTCTTATCTAACTAGCTGTGATTAATTTCTCTAACATGGATGTCAGGCATCAGGCAACATTCAGACAGCATGAGACCAACTCTTCACCAGGAAACATGAGCACTGACAAACACAGCAACAGCAACATCAACAAAGACATAATCTGTAACTGCAGTAATGCTCCGGTCGTTGGATCCCTAACTGTGCTCCTATGTGTTTGTTTGTGTGTGTGGGTGTGTGTGTGCACATGTGCACTTGTACGTGAAGTGCGTGCATGTGGGTGGGTGCATGTGCTTGTACGCACACAGGGTTTTGGTGTGTGTGTGGGTGCGTACAGGGACTATGGGGGGCAGGATAAGGGAAGCGGAAGGCTGGCTGTGGGCCAGGGTACCTAGGAGGAAAACATTGGGCTTATCAGAACAAGCACATGGCCCCAGCTCTACTCCCCTCACTCACTGTCAAAGCTGCCATGCCCATACACTACCCTCTGAAAGAGAGGGTGAGGGAGAGTAGGGTGGAGGGGGAGGATGAAGGGATAAGGGGTCAGAGAGAGGAGGATGGAGGGGAGAGATAGAGGAGGAGAGCAGGAAGGGGGGGGGTGGAGGTAGATCCAGAGAGATAGAGGGAGAAGGAAGAAGGATGGAGGACAGAGAAAGAGAAGAGGGTGAGGTATGGATGGATAGAGAGATGGAGAAAATAGAAAGATAGAGGGAGAAATGGAAAAGGGCATATAGAAAGGGGGGAAGGGAAACTAAATGAAAGAGAAGTTGAGTTAGAGAAAATATGAACAGCAAAAGAGAAAAACAAAAGGAGAGGAACAAAATAAAAAGTCCTTCAGTCTGTGAAAGAGTTTGTGAAAGGATGAGGTGACTACAAAGACCAAAAGCATCAAGGAGAGAAATAATAAGTGAATGAGAGAGAGAGAGAAAGTGTGAATAAGTGATGAGAGGTCAGGGTTGGTAATGTGTGGTGTAGGGAGTGTCAGCATGTTTCTGTCTAATGAGAAGCCAGGTCAATGGAGTGTGGAGGTCAGCATGAACTTCCCTAGAGGAGCTTGGACTCTGTGTCACCATATTACCTTACTAATCACTCAGTCTCCATCTCAACTGTCAGAGAGCGAGGGAGGGAGGGGGTATCTGTATGTGTGTGTGTCCTCGTATAATTGCGTGTGTGTGTGTGTGTGTGTGTGCATTTGTGGATGTGCGTGCATGCGTGTGTGTGCGTTCCTGTGCGTACAACCTCGCGTGTATCCTCTGAAGTGGTGTGTATAAATGAGTCAAGCCTGTTTGTTTATGTGAGCTCAGCCATTGTAAATATTCTGTCTAGATGAGAACAGCTGTCCCAGTCTAACAGATGAAGTCTAGCCGGAGCCACAAACCCAATCTCCAATATTTATACCTGTTCATTTGCAAGTCCCCACGCAGGTAGCTGCTGTTACTATAGCGACCACCGAAGAGGAGAGTTTGGATTTAATGTCAACTGTCAGTCGGATAAAGGTACTACAGGGAGGCTGGTGGTGTCCATATCTATAGCTGTAAAGATACAGTGACCAACACCTCACTAGGCACAGATGTCAGTTCTACATCTAGTTTTATGTACATTTGGTTGAGTAGTCAGTTAACGTGAATTCAATGTGAAATCCACAAAAAAATGTACCTTGTCATCGGATTTAGTTTAAAAGTTGGGAGAAAAAATGTTACCTTGTCATCGGATTTAGTTTAAAAGTTGGGAGAAAAAATGTTACCTTGTCATCGGATTTAGTTTAAAAGTTGGGAGAAAAAATGTTACCTTGTCATCGGATTTAGTTTAAAAGTTGGGAGAAAAAATGTTACCTTGTCATCGGATTTAGTTTAAAAGTTGGGAGAAAAAATGACGAAATGCCTTTACGTTGATGACTTTTATCAAAAACAATCATTTTTCCACATTGATTCAACGTCATCACACAGAAGTTTGGGGTTGAAATAACGTGGAAATAACATTGAGAGGAGCACGTGCAGGTGAAACGTTTAATAAAACAACAAACAGGAAACAAGACAACATAACAATGGCAAAATTGAATGAACACAGGAACAATACGGACTGAGGAAGGAACCCAAGGGAGTGACAGATGAAGGGGAGGTAATCAGGAAGGTAATGAAGTCCAGGTGAGTATCATGATGATCTGCAGGTGTGCGTAATGATGGATCCCAGGACCGGTGGGTAGTATTCCTGGCGACGTCGAACGCCAGAGGGTTAGGGTTAGGGTTAGAGTGGGAGTACACGTGACACAGTGGGATAGTGACCCAAAATAGTTTTTTAGATGTTGTGTGGATGTTTGGGTGGTTGAAACAATGGGCTGGGATCCCTTGCAGGTCGAAGGGGAAAGGATGGCAGAGAGGAAAAACAGAGCGGAGAGAGGGAAGAGAAGGGTCCTGAGATGGCTGCTATAAACATAAAGGTTGCTTTCATCAACATTCATTCTGTCTTCTAGACATGAACGTACTGGTGCAAAAAAGGTTGCTTTCATCAAGATATGAGTTACAGCCTCATGAGGCTAGACCAACTTTAATCTTATATTCACTCACTCCATCCTCCTCTCTTCCTCTCCTCTCTCTCTTTCTAACTTCCTGCTATGTAGAAAAAACATTTTATTAACTCTTTTTACTCTCTCCCACCCACCCCCTACCTCTCTTTTTTCCCCCATCTCTCTGTTTCCCTATTTCACCTCTCTCTCCCCCTCCCCTCTCCCTCTCTCCTGCTCCCTCTCTCCATATCCCCTCTCTCCTGCCGCCCTCTCACCCTCCCCCTACTCCCTCCCTCTCCCCAGTGTGTCTGGTTTTATGAGTCCAGGGGATATGAGGTGGGCTGATCCTTGATGGCTTCACCATGTGTGAGTGGGCTATAAATCTAGCATCACTAGCCTCTCCACTAGTCAATAGAAGCCCAGGCAAAAACATCCTCACAGGTAACCACATACGCCCTGAGGGATACAGACTGAGAGGGAGAGAGGGATGGAAGGAGGGGGAGAGGGGTAAAAAGAGAGAGGGGTTTAGGGGTACAGCTAAGGGAGTGTATGTTTCTTAAACCCCCCTTCACACACAGCTCCATCCAGATCAGTCCCAGAGCAGTGATCCTGTGGTCAGTTAGGGGCTGTGGTAGTAGACGGAGTATCACCGTTCACCAGCAGGGGGCCTCGGCTGTCACTCTGACAGGACCTCAGGGGACCCCAGGAGGGACAGGGATGACCTGCGGAACACAGCCAGGCCAGAGAAAGACATAACTGAACACACACTCCAGCCCCCCCCCCCCACACACACACACACACACACACACACACACACACACACACACACACACACACACACACACACACACACACACACACACACACACACACACACACACACACACACACACACACACACACACACACACACACACACACACACACACACACACACACACACACACACACACACACACACACACACACACACACACCTCTGTTTGTGATCTTTGTCAATGCCACGCCTCAACAGATTCAATCAGTGGGGAGCCTTTGTTTGTCCTCCTTTCTGCCATTTTATTTCTCTTTCCCCTGCCGGAGCCAAGTCACTTCAGTCTGAATGTTCATAATTCTGACTGTGGAAAAAACCCACGGCAACAACACAAAGAGACAGGCCTGGGACTCACGGCAACAACACAAAGAGACAGGCCTGGGAGTCACGGCAACAACACACAGAGACAGGCCTGGGACTCACGGCAACAACACACAGAGACAGGCCTGGGACTCACGGCAACAACACAAAGAGACAGGCCTGGGACTCACGGCAACAACACAAAGAGACAGGCCTGGGACTCACGGCAACAACACAAAGAGACAGGCCTGGGACTCACGGCAACAACACACAGAGACAGGCCTGGGACTCACGGCAACAACACACAGAGACAGGCCTGGGACTCACGGCAACAACACACAGAGACAGGCCTGGGACTCACGGCAACAACACAAAGAGACAGGCCTGGGAGTCACGGCAACAACACAAAGAGACAGGCCTGGGACTCACGGCAACAACACAAAGAGACAGGCCTGGGACTCACGGCAACAACACACAGAGACAGGCCTGGGACTCACGGCAACAACACACAGAGACAGGCCTGGGACTCACGGCAACAACACACAGAGACAGGCCTGGGACTCACGGCAACAACACACAGAGACAGGCCTGGGAGTCACGGCAACAACACACAGAGACAGGCCTGGGAGTCACGGCAACAACACACAGAGACAGGCCTGGGACTCACGGCAACAACACACAGAGACAGGCCTGGGACTCACGGCAACAACACACAGAGACAGGCCTGGGAGTCACGGCAACAACACACAGAGACAGGCCTGGGAGTCACGGCAACAACACACAGAGACAGGCCTGGGACTCACGGCAACAACACAAAGAGACAGGCCTGGGACTCACGGCAACAACACACAGAGACAGGCCTGGGAGTCACGGCAACAACACACAGAGACAGGCCTGGGACTCACGGCAACAACACACAGAGACAGGCCTGGGACTCACGGCAACAACACACAGAGACAGGCCTGGGACTCACGGCAACAACACACAGAGACAGGCCTGGGAGTCACGGCAACAACACACAGAGACAGGCCTGGGAGTCACGGCAACAACACACAGAGACAGGCCTGGGACTCACGGCAACAACACACAGAGACAGGCCTGGGAGTCACGGCAACAACACACAGAGACAGGCCTGGGAGTCACGGCAACAACACACAGAGACAGGCCTGGGAGTCACGGCAACAACACACAGAGACAGGCCTTGGGACTCACGGCAACAACACACAGAGACAGGCCTGGGAGTCACGGCAACAACACACAGAGACAGGCCTGGGAAACTACCAGATTATGGATATATGTGGGTGAAACAAGAGTGTGTGTGTTTGTGTGTGTGTGTGTGTGTGTGTGTGTGTGTGTGTGTGTGTGTGTGTGTGTGTGTGTGTGTGTGTGTGTGTGTGTGTGTGTGTGTGTGTGTGTGTGTGCGTCCAGGAGGAAATGAGTGTGTGAGTTACAGTGTGTTGTTTGTGTGTTGGTCCAGGTGACAGAGTGGGTGTGTTTGTGTGTGTGTGTGTGTGTGTGTCCAGGAGGAAATGAGTGTGTGAGTTACAGTGTGTTGTTTGTGTGTGTGTGTGTGTGTCCAGGAGGAAATGAGTGTGTGAGTTACAGTGTGTTGTTTGTGTGTTGGTCCAGGTGACAGAGTGTGTGTGTTTGTGTGTGTGTGTGTGTGTGTCCAGGAGGAAATTAGTGTGTGAGTTACAGTGTGTTGTTTGTGTGTGTGTGTGTCCAGGAGGAAATGAGTGTGTGAGTTACAGTGTGTTGTTTGTGTGTTGGTCCAGGTGACAGAGTGGGTGTCTCTGTGCTCAGATTGGACTGGCCCTGAGATTCATACACAACCTCCTCAACCTCCTCAACCTCCTCTCTATGTCTTCAATACACACACACATATACACACACATATACACACTGCTGAAGTCTGGATACCTTAACAATGCCCCAACTCACTGTCATAAACACTAACAAATGTCAGGAAGAATCCGTTTATTACAATCGATGAGGTAACCCATACCCCAAAAGTTGTACTAACAGATACAACGAGAGAGAAAAGTTGTCACTCTCTACACTGGTATGCCATTAAAATGTAATTCAACCTGACATACATTTTTCCCCAGAATGGTTTTGAATGACAAGAGCCAGAGTCTCTTAAAAGTCATACATTTTTAATGTTGGGATGTGCCTTACAATGAACAGGCCTGTGTTCATGGAGTATGAACCTGTCTTTATCTGTTTCCAAGGTGATGTTTACAATGAGACACATATGGGGAATCCTTCAGAGTCTGACCAAACAGCTGTATTACTAAAATCCCCAAAGTCCACTTAGGACCACGTCTCCCTCTCTCTTGCGCTTTCTCTTTCATTCTCTGACTGTCTATTCTCTCCCCCTCTCTTCTCTCGCTCTCTTTTCTACTTGTCGCTTTTTCTCTCTACCTGTTTGTCTTTATCTCAATCTCTCTTCTGTCTCTGCCTCCCTCTGTCTCTCTCACATAAAGTATGCTGTGCTCTGCTGACTTTTATATGACAGTGGCATTTTCTGCTGGGGGCTAAAGAACAACACACAGAGCAGTTAAAGTGTCAGCAGCCATCTCTCTCTCTCTCTACTCCTTTCTCTCTCTCTCTTTCTCCAGTAATACCCCTAAACCACACTTGACTACACCACTACTACTTAAGTAGGTTTTTTGGAGTATCTGTACTCTACTATTTCTATTTTTGACAACTTTTACTTTTACTTCATTACATTTCTAATGAAAATAATGTACTTTCTAAATTTTCCCTGACACACAAAAGTACTCTTAAATGTTGAATGCTTAGCAGGACAGAAACATTGTTCAATTCATGCACTTAAAGAGAAATTACCTGGTCATCCCTACTTCCTCTTATCTGGCAGACTCACTAAACACAAATGCTTTGTTTGTACATGATGTATGAGTGTTGAAGTGTGCCCCTGGCTATCCCTCAATTAAATCGATAACAAAACCGTGCCGTCTGGTTTGCTTAATATAAGGAATTTGAAATGATTTATACTTTTACTTTTACTTTTGATACTTATGTATATTTAAGCAATTACATTTGTTTTTAATACTTAAGTATGTTTAAAACCAAATACTTTTAGACTTTTGCTCAAGTAGTATTTAACTGGATGACTTTCACTTTTACTTGAGTTATTTTATATGAAGGTATCTTTACTTTTACTACAGTATGACAATTGGGTGCTTTTTCCACAACTGCTAACACTCAGCTACCAGTCCCTCTAACCAAGACATTACCATACCAGTCCTTCTCAACCATACTCAACTGCAATCAATGACTCGGAACCATGTTGAAGCACACGCTGATTGTCATTGAACCACTCTGGACCAGAAGTGGTCAAACAGAGCTTGAGAGCGTAGCAGGGGAGTGATGTCTCCCTGACTCACAGACATGGGTGTTTGTGAGTCAGTAAATGAGTGCGGTTGGCGGGTGGTAGGTAACAGTCCATTTACCGTCCAGCCAGCCATTCCTTCTGCACCAGTGGGCCTGAAAACTTACTCATGCACTCTCTCATAATGATCTAATTACCAACGCTCTAACCAACAACAACAAAACACACACAATTAAGATGCTCACTCTTCTGTGTCCCATTTTTCTTTCTTTCTCTAAACCTGTGATCTCTGGTTCCCGTAGACGTTGAAAAGTTGGTGCCTGTGTGTTTGTTCCCACGGCGATAAAAGACTCACCTGGGAGAAGAAAAGAGAAAAGACACAATCACATTACATAGGAGTGGTCATGACATCTGGGCTGCTTAAAGATGAGGGAGGAGAGGGGAAGGAAAAGACAGGAAGAGGGAGAAGGAGGAGAGGGGAAGGTAAAGACAGGAAGAGGGAGAAAGAGGTGAGGGGAAGGTAAAGACAGGAAGAGGGAGAAGGAGGAGAGGGGAAGGTAAAGACAGGAAGAGGGAGAAGGAGGAGAGGGGAAGGTAAAGACAGGAAGAGGGAGAAGGAGGAGAGGGGAAGGTAAAGACAGGAAGAGGGAGAAGGAGGAGAAGGGAAGGTAAAGACAGGAAGAGGGAGAAGGAGAAGAGGGGAAGGTAAAGACAGGAAGAGGGAGAAGGAGAAGAGGGGAAGGTAAAGACAGGAAGAGGGAGAAGGAGGTGAGGGGAATGAAAAGAGAGGAAGAGGGAGAAGGAGAGAGAAGAGAAAAAGGGGAAGAAACATTAAAGAAAATATTAGGAAAAAATCAGAGATGAAGATGGAAGATGGCTGCTGAGTGGCGCAGAGGTCTAAGGCACTGCATCTCAGTGCTAGAGGCTTCACTACAGACCCTGGTTCGATTCCAGGCTGTATCACAACCAGCAGTGATTTGGAGTCCCATAGGGCAGCACACAATTGGCCCAGCGTTAAATAAAGGTTAATGGAAATGAAGGTGAAGAGAAGGAAGTTGATAGAATAATAGAAGGTGAGAAAGAGAAGATAATACATTAGGGAAATAGAGATGGTTGTACATGGAGAGAGAGATGTTGAGAAGAGGGGGATAGTTAGGGAAAGGAGGGCAGTTAGGCAAAGGAGGAGAGTGGAAAGGACTTTTAGGGGCACTATACTAATGCTATACTATACTAAGCGCAGACACGCACCCATGCACACACACATACACACACACACACACACACACAGTTTGGTAACATAACCCCCCATGGGTCTAACCATATGTTTACACAGCCTGGTCCAATTACAGTGAATTAATATATGAAATCTGCCAACCTCATAACTACATTCATTTCCCTGCTTCCTTCCTCATCTGTCTTCCACAGGACAGACAAGGCTTTCAGACAGACAGCCTGAACCCAATCAACAAGGAAAGCCTGCAATCATTCTCTCTCTCACACTCTCTCAGCTCAAACTATTTACACAATTTGTGAGCAATTTGAGCAGAACCTAGCAGAGACCCGAGTCACCCAACATAGCAGTTAACTGCTAGGTATGGAATAGGACCTTACGTAAGAACACTGCATGAAACATCACACAGGAAAGGACTAGAGGAGTCACGCCCCATTTAATCTGAGGCATCTCTGTATATATTTCATTGAAATGCCCCTCAATTTCACCCACTTGTATGATGGAAATACATCAGATGTAGCTTTTGTTCCGTCACATGGAATGAATAGCAGACAGCAGGACATTCAGCCACCAGAGATCCCTTCAAACACATGAAGCCTCTGATGCCTGGGGTCATGATGGCATGGCACAGCTAGACAACTCACACCACAGCAACAACACACAGTGGATTCAGATATGAACTCTACAGCACCTTTAAAACTCAGTGTGAGTTGTTATTGTTGTTTAGTGTTGGTCAGGGGGTGAGGAGGCGGGCGGGCAGGCGGGCAGGCGGGCAGGCGGGCAGGCAGGCGGGCAGGAAGATGACGAGTGGCTCCTCTTTGTGGTAATAACACCCTGCAAGCTCTTTATCTCCCCAGAGCAAACAGCCCAATCAATATGCAATGTGTGTGTGTGTGTCTGTGTGTGAGTGAGAGACAGACAGAGAGAAAAAAAGAGATAGATAGAAAGTTGTTGGGATGAGTCCTTGAATCAGACAGAAAAATCAACTATTTCCTGTCTCATAAAGACTGCTGTTGACAATTTGACATTGGCCAGACATTCAACTGTTTGTCTGCATGTATTAACAGCAGGTCATCCTTTTCCCAGACTATAAAGTGCCCCAGACACAAAGATGAGCCAGAGAACACAGGTGTGTGACGCTCTACCTGATCTGAGCACATTAACACACACAACTCTCAGAGCTCCCACTAACATCGGACTACACACTCACACAGTGCTTTTAAGTCAGCCTACTGTAATGGAATAGAGAAGAGAGAAGTCATGTTGTCACTGGGAAGTAACTGATTATGTCATATAGAAGATAATGGTGATGTCACAGAGGAGTTAGGAGTCATAGTGGTGATGTCATAGAGGACCTAGAAGTGATGTCACAGGCAAGATAGCTAATACTTCATAGGGGAGTTAGTTGTGATGATGTCACAGGCATGATTGCCATGATATCATAGAGGAGCTAGCAGTGATGTCACAGTGCAGATGTGCTCATAGGCGCAATTTCCGACATAGGAAATGCCTTTCCTATGCACTTCTCAGTAGTTGGTATTCAGACTTACCTTATGGTGGTGCATAACGGGCTGTGCAGGCATGGTTCCCTTGCAGTGGCGTTTTAGGGCAGCATCTTGCCGGGGGCTGCATGGGGCGCCTGCACAAAACAAACAAAAAAATACTAACATTCCCAATGGTGACATTTACACGATCGGTTTTCTATCGCTCATTTGCACATCACATGAATGATATCATGTCACCGTGTGGGACTGTGGCTCAATTAACCTTGTCAGAGTGGGCGCCCTGATTCTAGTTTGTGAGCTAGGCAGGCTACTGCCTGGGAAGGTCTCCCACTCAGAAGTATGAGATGGGGAGGGGGCGGGGGTAGGTTGACCTCAGGTCTCCCCACTGGAAGCCCGAGGTAGGAAGAGCGGGGGAATCTATCAAATAGCGCACCTCTAACTTTGTACAGTACTAATGTAATTAGTAATGCAATTAGTTGTGCAATTTAATTTGTGTGTTTCTTGTTTGAAGTGCATTAGTGTAATAATCAGGTTCTCTTCTTTAAAAGTGTGTTATTCTATTTGTGTATTTGTGTGATATAGGTTTTGTGCAGTTTAGTTTGATTTGTGTGTTTTATGTTAGCAATAGGGTAATAGTGTAATCATTTGAATTCTCTTTTTTATTTGTCTTCATGTAACGAGTTTCGTCTTCATACGAAGGAGAGTCGGACCAAAATGCAGCGTGTGGTTTACGATCCATGTTTATTAATAATACGAAACACGAATCTCCAATACAATACTACAAAAACAAAACGTAACGAAAAACCTAAACAGCCTATCTGGTGAAAAACACATAGACAGGAACAATCACCCACAAACCCACAGTGAAACCCAGGCTACCTAAATATGGTTCCCAATCAGAGACAATGACGAACACCTGCCTCTGACTGAGAACCATATCAGGCTGAACATAGAAATAGACAAACAAGACATGAAACATAGAATACCCACTCAGATCACACCCTGACCAATCAAAACATAGAAAATACAAAGTAAACTATGGTCAGGGCGTGACAGTACCCCCCCCCCAAGGTGCGGACTCCGGCCGCAAAACCTGAACCTATAGGGGAGGGTCTGGGTGGGCATCTGTCCGCGGTGGCGGCTCTGGCGCTGGACGTGGACCCCACTCCATGACAGTTTTAATCCCCCTCCTAAACGTCCCTAAATAGGTTACCCACCACAATGATAACATGGGACAGAGGGACAGCTCGGGACAGAGGTAACTCGGGACAGATAGGTAGCTCAGCACTGAGAGGAAGCTCAGCACTGAGAAGAAGCTCAGCACTGAGAGGAAGCCCAGGCAGGTAGTAGAAACTACCAGAACCTGGCTGGCTGGCGGTTTCAGCAGATCCTGGTCGACTAGCAGATCTGGGAGAATCTGGTCGACTGGCGGATCTGGGAGAATCTGGTCGACTGGCGGATCTGGGAGAATCTGGTCGACTGGCGGATCTGGGAGAATCTGGTCGACTGGCGGATCTGGGAGAATCTGGTCGACTGGCGGATCTGGGAGAATCTGGTCGACTGGCGGATCTAGGAGAATCTGGTCGACTGGCGGATCTAGGAGAATCTGGTCGACTGGCGGATCTGGGAGAATCTGGACGACTGGCAGATCTGGGAGAATCTGGACGACTGGCAGATCTGGGAGAATCTGGACGACTGGCAGATCTGAGAGAGTCTGGATGACTGGCAGATCTGGAAGAGTCTGGACGACTGGCAGATCTGGAAGAGTCTGGTCGACTGGCAGATCTGGAAGAGTCTGGTCGACTGGCAGATCTGGAAGAGTCTGGTCGACTGGCAGATCTGGAAGAGTCTGGTCGACTGGCAGATCTGGAAGAGTCTGGACGACTGGCAGATCTGGAAGAGTCTGGACGACTGGCAGATCTGGAAGAGTCTGGACGACTGGCAGATCTGGAAGAGTCTGGTCGACTGGCAGCTCTGGCTGCTCCATGCTGACTGGCTGCTCCATGCTGACTGACAGCTCTGGCTGCTCCATGCTGACTGGCAGCTCTGGCTGCTCCATGCTGACTGGATGCTCCATGCTGACTGGCAGCTCTGGCTGCTCCATGCTGACTGGCTGCTCCATGCTGACTGGCAGCTCTGGCTGCTCCATGCTGACTGGCTGCTCTGGCTGCTCCATGCTGACTGGCTGCTCTGGCTGCTCCATGCTGACTGGCTGCTCCATGCTGACTGGCTGCTCCATGCTGACTGGCGGCCCTGGCTGCTCCATGCTGACTGGCGGCCCTGGCTGCTCCATGCTGACTGGCGGCCCTGGCTGCTCCATGCTAACTGGCGGCCCTGGCTGCTCCATGCTAACTGGCAGCTCTGGCGGCTCCTTGCAGACTGGCAGCTCTGGCGGCTCCTTGCAGACTGGCAGCTTTGGCGGCATCCTGCAGACAGGCAGCTCTGGCGGCTCCTTGCAGACTGGCAGCTCCATGCAGACTGGCAGCTCTATGCAGACTGGCAGCTCCTTGCAGACTGGCAGCTCCTTGCTAACTGGCAGCTCTATGCTAACTGGCAGCTCTATGCTAACTGGCAGCTCTATGCTAACTGGCAGCTCTATGCTAACTGGCAGCTCTATGCTAACTGGCAGTTCTGAACAGGCGGGAGACTCCGGCAGCGCTGTAGAGGCGGAAAGCTCTGACAGCGCTAAACAGGCGGGAGACTCCGACAGCGCTGGAGAGGAGGAGGGCTCCGACAGCGCTGGACAGGCGAGGCGCACTGTAGGCTTGATGCGTGGTACTGGCACTGGTGGTACTGGGCCAAGGACACGCACAGGAAGCCTGGTGCGGGGAGCTGCTACCGGAGGGCTGGGGTGTGGAGGTGGTACTGGAAAAACCGGACCGTGCAGGCGCACTGGAGCTCTTGAGCACCGAGCCTGCCCAACCTTACCTGGTTGAATGCTCACGGTCGCCCTGCCAGTGCGGCGAGGTGGAATAGCCCGCACTGGGCTATGCAGGCGAACCGGAGACACCGAGCGCAAGGCTGGTGCCATGTAAGCCGGCCCAAGGAGACGCACTGGGGACCAGCTGCGTAGAGCCGGCTTCATGGCATTAGGCTCGACGCTCAATCTAGCCCGGCAGACACGCGGAGCTGGAATATACCGCACCGGGCTATGCACCCGCACTGGAGACACCGTGCGCACCACTGCATAACACGGTGCCTGTCCGGTCTCTCTAGCCCCCCGGTAAGCACAGGGAGTCTGCTCAGGTCTCCTACCTGGCATAGCCATACTCCCTGTTAGCCCCCCCCCCAAGAAATTTTTGGGGCTGCCTCTCAGGCTTCCATCCGCGTCGCCGTGCTGCCTTCTCATACCAGCGCCTTTCTGCTTTCACCGCCTCCATTCTACGGTAACCTTCCTCGCACTGCTCCAGCGAATCCCAGGCGGGCTCCGGCACTCTCCCTGGGTCGGCCGCCCACCTGTCGATCTCCTCCCAAGTAGTATACTCCATACTGTACTCCTCCTTGGGCTGTTCCTGTTGTTTCTTCTCCCGCTGCACCTTAGTGCGGCTACACTCCCCTGGTTTAGCCCAGGGTCCTCTCCCGTCGAGGATTTCCTCCCATGTCCAGAAATCCTTATTGCGCTTCTCCTCGCGCTGCTCCTGCCTGTTGACACGCTGCTTGGTCCGTTGGTGGTGGGTGATTCTGTAACGGTTTTCTGTATGAGAAGGAGAGTCGGACCAAAATGCAGCGTGTGGTTTACGATCCATGTTTATTAATAATACGAAACACGAATCTCCAATACAATACTACAAAAACAAAACGTAACGAAAAACCTAAACAGCCTATCTGGTGAAAAACACATAGACAGGAACAATCACCCACAAACCCACAGTGAAACCCAGGCTACCTAAATATGGTTCCCAATCAGAGACAATGACGAACACCTGCCTCTGACTGAGAACCATATCAGGCTGAACATAGAAATAGACAAACAAGACATGAAACATAGAATACCCACTCAGATCACACCCTGACCAATCAAAACATAGAAAATACAAAGTAAACTATGGTCAGGGCGTGACACTTCATATACCACAATTTGTTTCTATTTGTCTTTCTTACTTATTTTTCATATTTAAAAGTCTTATTTTTCTATATATTTTTATATTTATATAGTTGAAAATGTTATGATTATTTATTTGTGTTGTTCCAAATGTCGGAAGGGGGGGTTCGCCCAGGGAGCCATACAAGCTAGAACCGCCACTGTTCCTTTGTGTGGGCTGAATACATTTGATTCAACCGCTGAAAACCCTCCCCTTGCTGGCCAACACATTTTTTCTGGGTTGTCATTCAATAGGGTTTTCAGTACATTTATCTTAAGCCATCCATTGAAATATGGTGTAGAATTAGAATTCTGTCGACAGATTCACTAGAATAGGGATCAATAAAAATGAAACATCTAAACATATGCATATTCGTCTTTGTTTCAGCACCAACTGGTGTCTTAAAAAATGGTTCCCATTCCCCCTGATTAGTAATTGTATATACAGTTGAAGTCGTAAGTTTACATACACTTAGGTGGGAGTCATTAAAACTCATTTTTCACCCACTCCACAAATTTCTTGTTAACAAACTATAATTTTGGCCAGTCGTTTAGGACATGCACTACTTTGTGCATGACAAACCATTTTTCCAACAATTGTTAACAGACAGATTATTTCACTTATAATTCACTGTATCACAATTCCAGTGGGTCAGAAGTGTACATACACTAAGTTGACTGTGCCTTTTAACAGCTTGATGAATGATGTCATGGCTTTAGAAGCTTCTGATAAGCTAATTGATATATTTGATTCAATTGGGGGTGTACCTGTGGATGTATTTCAAGGCCTACATTCAAACTCATGGGAAAATCAAAAGAAATCAGCCAATACCACAGAAAAAAAATTGTAGACCTCCACAAGTCTGGTTCATCCTTGGGAGCAATTTCCAAACGCCTGAAGGTTCCACGTTCATCTGTACAAACAATAGTACGCAAGTATAAACACCATGGGACCATGCAGCTGTCATACCGCTCAGGAAGGAGACGTCTTCTGTCTCCTAGACATGAACGTACTTTGGTGCAAAAAGTGCAAATCAATCCCAGAACAACAGCAAAGGACCTTGTGAAGATGCTGGGGGAAACAGGTACAAAAGTATTTATATCTACAGTAAAACGAGTCCTGAAAGGCCACTCAGCAAGGACGCAGCCACTGCTCCAAAACCCCCATACAAATCCAGACTACGCTTTGCAACAGCACATGGGGACAAAGATCATACTTTTTGAAGAAATGTCCTCTGGTCTGATGAAACAAAAATAGAACTGTTTGGCCACAATGACCATCATTATGTTTGGAGGAAAAAGGGGGAGGCTTGCAAGCCAAAGAACACCATCCCAACCGTGAAGCACGGGGCTGGCAGCATCATGATGTGGGGGTGCTTTGCTGCAGTAGGGACTGGTGCACCTCACAAAATAGATGGCATCATGAGTTAGGAAAACTATGTGGATATATTGATGGAACATCTCAAGACATCAGTTAAAGCTTGGTCGCAAATGGGTCTTCCAAATGGACAATAACCCCAAGCACACTTCCAAAGTTGAGTCAAAATGGCTTAAGGACAACAAAGTCAAGGTATTTGAGTGGCCATCACAAAACCCTGACCTCAATCCTATAGAAAATGTGTGGGCAGAACTAAAAAAGCATGTAAGAGCAAGGAGGCCTACAAACCTGACTCAAAGAAATAAAAACTGTAATAAATCACTCGCTACTATTATAGTGACATTTCACATTCTTAAAATAAAGTGGTGATCCTAACTGAACTAAGACAGGGAATTTTCACTAGGATTAAATGTCAGGAATTGTGAAAAACTGAGTTTAAATGTATTTGTCTAAGGTGTATGTAAACTTCCGACTTCAAATGTATGTGGCCTCTGTTCAGTATTGTTTGATCGGTTAATGTTCCCATGTCCGTTGGTCTTGTGCGTTGTGGTTTCGGCTTTCGTGCTGCGTGTATTGTGTACTCGTTATTACCTGTCTCATCCCGTGTAATGTTCTGCACTTGTTAATACGGGTCTTGTCCTGTGTGTTGTTATTACGGGTCTCATCCCGTGTAATGTTCTGCACTTGTTAATACGGGTCTTGTCCTGTGTGTTGTTATTACGGGTCTCATCCCGTGTAATGTTCTGCACTTGTTAATACGGGTCTTGTCCTGTGTATTGTTATTACGGGTCTCATCCTGTGTGTTGTTATTATGGGTCTCATCCTGTGTATTGTTATTATGGGTCTCATCCTGTGTGTTGTTATTATGGGTCTCATCCCGTGTAATGTTCTGCACTTGTTAATACGGGTCTCGTCCTGTGTATTGTTATTACAGGTCTCGTCCTGTGTATTGTTATTACGGGTCTCGTCCTGTGTGTTGTTATTACGGGTCTCATCCTGTGTATTGTTATTATGGGTCTCATCCTGTGTGTTGTTATTACGGGTCTCATCCTGTGTAATGTTCTGCACTTGTTAATACGGGTCTCGTCCTGTGTATTGTTATTACAGGTCTCGTCCTGTGTATTGTTATTACGGGTCTCGTCCTGTGTGTTGTTATTACGGGTCTCATCCTGTGTATTGTTATTATGGGTCTCATCCTGTGTGTTGTTATTACGGGTTTCATCCTGTGTGTTGTTATTACGGGTCTCATCCTGTGTGTTGTTATTACGGGTATCATCCTGTGTATTGTTATTACGGGTCTCATCCCGTGTAATGTTCTGCACTTGTTAATACGGGTCTTGTCCTGTGTATTGTTATTACGGGTCTCATCCTGTGTGTTGTTATTATGGGTCTCATCCTGTGTATTGTTATTATGGGTCTCATCCTGTGTGTTGTTATTATGGGTCTCATCCCGTGTAATGTTCTGCACTTGTTAATACGGGTCTCGTCCTGTGTATTGTTATTACAGGTCTCGTCCTGTGTATTGTTATTACGGGTCTCGTCCTGTGTGTTGTTATTACGGGTCTCATCCTGTGTATTGTTATTATGGGTCTCATCCTGTGTGTTGTTATTACGGGTCTCATCCTGTGTAATGTTCTGCACTTGTTAATACGGGTCTCGTCCTGTGTATTGTTATTACAGGTCTCGTCCTGTGTATTGTTATTACGGGTCTCGTCCTGTGTGTTGTTATTACGGGTCTCGTCCTGTGTATTGTTATTATGGGTCTCATCCTGTGTGTTGTTATTACGGGTCTCATCCTGTGTATTGTTATTATGGGTCTCATCCTGTGTGTTGTTATTACGGGTTTCATCCTGTGTGTTGTTATTACGGGTCTCATCCTGTGTGTTGTTATTACGGGTATCATCCTGTGTATTGTTATTACGGGTCTCATCCCGTGTAATGTTCTGCACTTGTTAATACGGGTCTTGTCCTGTGTATTGTTATTACGGGTCTCATCCTGTGTGTTGTTATTATGGGTCTCATCCTGTGTATTGTTATTATGGGTCTCATCCTGTGTGTTGTTATTATGGGTCTCATCCCGTGTAATGTTCTGCACTTGTTAATACGGGTCTCGTCCTGTGTATTGTTATTACAGGTCTCGTCCTGTGTATTGTTATTACGGGTCTCGTCCTGTGTGTTGTTATTACGGGTCTCATCCTGTGTATTGTTATTATGGGTCTCATCCTGTGTGTTGTTATTACGGGTCTCATCCTGTGTAATGTTCTGCACTTGTTAATACGGGTCTCGTCCTGTGTATTGTTATTACAGGTCTCGTCCTGTGTATTGTTATTACGGGTCTCGTCCTGTGTGTTGTTATTACGGGTCTCGTCCTGTGTATTGTTATTATGGGTCTCATCCTGTGTGTTGTTATTATGGGTCTCATCCTGTGTGTTGTTATTACGGGTCTCATCCTGTGTATTGTTATTACGGGTCTCATCCTGTGTGTTGTTAATACGGGTCTCATCATGTGTATTGTTATTACGGGTCTCATCCTGTGTGTTGTTATTACGGGTCTCATCCTGTGTGTTGTTATTACGGGTCTCATCCTGTGTGTTGTTATTACGGGTATCATCCTGTGTATTGTTATTACGGGTCTCATCCCGTGTAATGTTCTGCACTTGTTAATGCGGCTCTTGTCCTGTGTGTTGTTATTACGGGTCTCATCATGTGTATTGTTATTACGGGTCTCATCATGTGTATTGTTATTACGGGTCTCATCCTGTGTGTTGTTATTACGGGTCTCATCCTGTGTGTTGTTATTACGGGTCTCATCCTGTGTGTTGTTATTACGGGTCTCATCCTGTGTGTTGTTATTATGGGTCTCATCCTGTGTATTGTTATTACGGGTCTCATCATGTGTATTGTTATCACGGGTCTCATATTAGAGGTTTAACCTCTCTCTTTTGTTTGGGTTACATTCCTGTGTTTATGTATTCATGTTTGTTTTGGGCTTCGTCCCCGTGCCTTTCATGGCATGTTGTACTTTTGGGTAGAGTATTAAATTCCGCAATTGCGAATTTCTGCGCCTGTCTCCAATCATTTATACAACATGACAATGAATCAAAAACAGCGTTTTGATTCATCCTGAAAGTTGTCATGTTCAAGTATAATCCATAAAATATTGGAATGTGGAAAAAAAGAGTACAATAAGGGTTGAACAATAGTCCTATAAATCTCCTCTATTTATGGAACTGTATGACAACGGCCCAGTCGTCATGAGCCGTGCACCAGGCTCCAGGGTTAACCTGCTACATGTGGTCTGAGTTTCATAATGATTCAAATAGGCTACATGTCCCAAATGATTGTAAAACATTAACCTAACTTGATCCAGTAATGCTAGCGACCCTCAGGAACAACTTTACAGATGGGACAAAGGAAGGAAATGTAAACGGAATGGAATGATGCAAAATGTAAGAGACAAATTGAAGAAAACAAACACTAAGTGACAGTTGTAAATGTATGTGGGTATTGGTGACTGTGGCTCCCGATGGTGGCTAATATTTAACATGATACAAATTGTAAAAGAAAACGGAGAAAAGCCCAGGCATATAAGCAAAACATTCTAAAGCACATACATCAACTAGGCAGGTTCAGCCCTACAGAAGCCTATAGTTTGGGTCTCCAAATTTCATCCAGGCAAATTGAGGGCACACAAATAACATTTGCAATAACGGCACAGCTATTTATAGACTACTAAACTGTGGAAAAGGAGCCGCAATGACTGGTTTCCCATTTGTCTTGAGGGATCATAAGGAAAAATCATCTAAAACAATTGCTATGTGTATTTACAATCCCCTTCTCCAAAAATATTATTCATTTAGTCTCTTATCAAAAGCTCTAAGCAATGTATTCATTGCAGTGCATGGAGAATTCACTTGGAACCGGCATCTTCGCTCAACCTTAATTATGGTTTCCTTAGAATGAAGGTGGTGGAATTATGAGGGAATTAAGTCAAGGTCAGTAGACACACCTTCATTTCTTAGATCTCCATCCGAACTAATTGCGAGCGGGTGAATAGCATGCTATTCTCATTCTCAGTGCCAATTTTAGCATGTAAATCTTGGTGGGGCAAAAAAAAATGGGGAGATACATGCCAGCAAAGCCACTACACAACACAACCCTGCACTACACTACACTAAACAATACATTAATTGGACTATAACGTTGACAAACAGTGCCCACAAACTGTTAGGGTCTACGTAAAGCTGTCCCAACAGCAGTCCCAAAATCTTACCATTGTTACACCTGGCTGTCAGTAAAGCCTTGTCTGACAGCGAAACAGTTCATTCAGCCTCAATTACTGCCTTTAAAAAACACATATCTGATATGGCTGACTTGCTTAAACAAATGTGGTTCCTACTGACAATTGATATGTACAAACTTTGGCATAAGGGGACGTCGAGCGGATAAGAGGCAATCTGTAATTTCAATTAAGACATTAATGAGCGAGCTAGGACAGAGGTAGTGAATATAACTATTTGTTCAGCACTTTTGAAAATGTACAGCTACGGAATTCAGAACATGTGCTGTTCTTACCGTATTCTCCCTGTACACCAAGTCAGAAGCGTAGGATAAATAAAGGGGGCATATAAGCAGACAATGAAAGCTCTTACAATATTTGATGATGACATTTCTCTAAAACAGGCTATAGGCTATATGTGCACCACCAAGTCAGAACAGTAGGCTAAAATATGAGGGGAAAAGGGACCAAATTATTAGGGTGAGGCACAAGGGCTACAAACAGCTTACTACACAACATACACTTAGTATTACCTTCTTAGCAAATGTATACATATTTCCTTGGCATATTACATAATTTATGCAGCAGCATACAAGACATTTTTGGACTAATCTTGTTGTGCTGTGCTCACTTGAACAGGAAGATGGCACAGAAGCCCTTCATGGGCAAATTTTGTCATCAAACTTTGTCATCAAAGTCTGGCATTCTCTGAATTTATGGTGCTTTCAAGACATCTGGGAACTCTGAAAAAAACAAGGTCTAATTATGATGTCAGTGATCTTCAGGTCAGAGCTCTAGAAAGAGGCCAGAGTTCCCTACTTGGAATTCCAAGTTGTATGACCATTTTATTCCAAGTTGTTTTGAACTCAATGAAGTCTGTGATTTCCAAGTTTCCAGTTGTTTTGAAAATGGCTGGATTGACAGCATGGCCAATGTTGAATCTTAATCCTTTTAAGATAGGAAAAGAGACCCTTAAATGCAGACTTGGACCACACACCCACTCCACTGAATAGCAGGCTAGTGGTTGCAGTTAGCCACTGATTCCTTCCAAATCACTCATTGTTGAATTTGAGATTTCCAGCTTGTTGTGTAATGTTTATGTCCAATGGCCGATGAGCACTGATACGTTTTATCTATAATTTATCTTCATATGACAAGGATTAAAAAGGATTTGCCAGTAGATTGTCGACTTGATTCATGATGATGACAGCTAGCTAAGATTTTGAAAGTGTGATGTTGACATGATCAGTCCAGTCAAAGCTACTGTAGATATAACTTGATTTGACATCACTTTATCTGTGGCCAATGACCTTGAGCCTTCTTGGATGGGCACTTCTAATGTAACTATGGCAGCACCCAAGAGGCTTGAATGTTCAATATCTCCCGTAGATTTTGCGGTGACGCAGTGTCCCCAAGAGTGACAGAACACTGAGCCAATCACAGCGCAATTAGAGAACATTACCAACCCCTACGCTCTATATTTCCCGCTGGCTGCCCCACCTCCACAGAAAGCACTGAGCTAGGCTGAAACACCTACATTTTGGAGCTGCCTTACTCAAGAAAGTGAAAAAGAGACCATGTTTGTAGACGGCTTTATTGACTCAGTTATTATACATTTTTACATTGTTTGCAAACTGATTAATGTAGTATTAATGGCAAAATTATATTTTGCTTAAGGGGGCTCAAAACAGGTGATGGGTCTCCACTGCTCATTCTTAAATGAAATGTCAGAATACGCATAGAGATAAAAGTAGATAAAAAGGGAATTACTGTATGTTCCCTTTACGTGCGCTTAACTCGGGTTGTAATAGACCCCATATTGCTGCCTGCTGTTTCATCACTGTAGAGCCTGCCATGTCATTACAGAGAACCCTACAGAAATGTTAAAACTAGTAACCTGCTCAACTTGAAGCTTTGATTCAATCTTTCCCATCAACCCAGGAATTTATCTTCGAGACGTCATTTTTCCGATGACAGAGGTTCCGAATTCTGATTCAATTTGAAAATGTAGTTGCATTGAGGGTGAGATTAGAGCAGAATGACATTTCCAGCAAGATTGACTGTGTAAGGGGCACTGGAATCTGAGAGACAGATGTAGCAGGATAGAGGAGGGAATACAGTATGTCCCAACCCCAGTCTCATATCCAAAATCTCTCGACCTGAAACACACTTACACACACAACGATCTCCCCGATACAAATACATACAAAGTCCCTACTGTATATCCGTTGTTCACATAGTTGAAGGGTTAACTTTATCAGAAACTGTAATTGAATCTTCCACAGTACTTTAATCATCCTTCCTGATATAAGTTTGAGATGACCAGGGGTGCAACTTACAGCGGGGACATGCTCCCCCACATTCTGAAATTGCATTTTTGTCCCACACAGTTTTATCATTGGAATGTGATGCAAAAAGAGGCTAGTATGCTTTAGGACTATGCGGATGCTTCCGAGCGGTGGGGTAGGATGTTTGGAGTGTTCATCTGACTGGATAAAAAAAAATATATATATATATAATAATAACTATGTCGAACCCACTTCTAAAACCAAAGGTGTGCCCCTGGAGATGACAGTAGAAGTGTTTGACAGTTCAAGCCATTGAAGGTACAGCCTCCATCATTACCACAAGAAAGCCAGCTCATGGGGCATCATGGCATGTTGGCTCTTTCAAAATACTGTACTGTACCATACAGGGGCTTTTCCATTCACTGCCTTCTGTGTCATACTACTATATATAGCTCTACCTTACATATACATTTGTGTCCCTCTCAAACACTCACACACAGAAACAAATCTCTCCTCCATTACTCATCCTGCCTAGTGTCAGTGTGACTAAGTCCCAGTGGTGGAAAAAGTACCCAATTGTCATACTTGAGTAAAGGTAAAGAAAATGACTCAGGTAAAAGTCACTTAAAACTACTTGAGTAAAAGTATTTGGTTTTAAATATACTTAAGTATCAAAAGTAAATGTAATCGCTAAAATATACTTAATTACTAAAAGTAAAAGTATAAATCATTTCACATTCCTTATATTAAGCAAACCAGGCAGCACGATTTTCTTGTTTTAATTTACGGATAGCCTGGGGCACACTCCAACACTCAGACATAATTTACAAAGAAAGCATTTGTGTTTAGTGAGTCTGCCAAAAAAGAGGCAGTAGGGATGACCAGGGATTTTCTCTTTAAGTGCGTGAATTGAACAATTTTCCTGTCCTACTAAGCATTCCAAATGTAACAAGTACTTTTGGGTGATAGGGAACATTTATGGAGCAGAAAGTTATTATTTTCTTTAGGAATGTAGTGAAGTAAAAGTTGTCGAAAACATGAATAGTAAAGTACAGATACCCCAAAAACCTACCTAAGTAGTACTTTTAAGTATTTTTATTTAAGTACTTTACACCACTGCCAAGTCCCAAGTCCCAAGTCCCTTCCCTCCTTCTGATGACTCAGACAATCTGAATCTCATGTAAAATGAACCCAATTAAACAATAAGCATTCTAATATAACTTATACTCTGGAAGAAGAGACAGGAGAGAGACATAGGAGAGATAGTAGAGAGAAAAGAGAAAGACGGAGAGAGAAGAGGGAGAGGAGAGAGAGTTCTGATCAGATGAGAGTGGCCATGTAAAGTGATCAGAGGCAAATGTATAGTGTTTCCCTGTGGTGTGCCCACTTGTCAGGGGTCTAATGTACACTAGGGGCACTGCAACACCCCCACACATAGCCAGGACCATAATCACACACGGTGGACACATCCCCTGTCTCTTCTGGCTGCAAACTTTCCCCCTCTCCCTCATTCCTACTATCACAGAGCAAAAGGATTTATCATGTTAGGTTAGAAAACTGTCAGAGGATATTGAGGCTCTCTGATCATACAAACACATTACACACTTCCTCTGACCTTCTCAGGGCAAATAGAGAAATCTTACACCAAATACCATGTCTTCTACAGCATTTTCGAAGTGTGGCTCTTTACCTCAATGACAAATGTTCAGCTCCATTTTCTGACCAGATATTGGTTATGTTGGGTTATTTTTCAAATCTCTCCCTTACTCGCGATATGGAATCCATTTATTTTATTCTTGCCAGCTAGGGGACAGGGCAATTTGGCTGGCTGGAAATGTCTGTCTAGACTGGAGCCTCCCCAGCTCTCCATCCAAGTCTAGTTTATTTGAGAAACACAGCATAGTTGACATAAGGCCTAAACCTGCAAGACACATTAACTAATTAACCTTGACACACCCAGAGCTTACCATAGACAGGGCCATAACCAGGGTTTAACCTTTGTGTTGTCTTAAGGGTCAAAAATGACCCGCCACTATGTTAAACAGCAGAGAAAACCCCCTAAATTCGTTTTTTTTCAACTTAAAATTTGATGAATTTTCCTAGAGTGACCCCAACATTAGAAAAAGTGAAGCATCACTTTGTTCATATTTCCATGAAAGCTGTACACCACCAGAGTTAAAAAAATATATATATTTTTTTATTTTTTATTTCACCTTTATTTAACCAGGTAGGCTAGTTGAGAACAAGTTCTCATTTACAACTGCGACCTGGCCAAGATAAAGCATGGCAGTGTGAACAGACAACAACACAGAGTTACACATGGAGTAAACAACTAACAAGTCAATAAGACAGTAGAAAAAAAGAAGAAAAAAGAGTCTATATACATTGTGTGCAAAAGGCATGAGGAGGTAGGCAAATAATTACAATTTAGCAGATTAACACTGGAGTGATAAATGATTAGATGGTCATGTACAGGTAGAGATACTGGTGTGCAAAAGAGCAGAAAAGTAAATAAATAAAAACAGTATGGGGATGAGGTAGGTAAATTGGGTGGGCTATTTACCGATGGACTATGTACAGCTGCAGCGATCGGTTAGCTGCTCAGATAGCAGATGTTTAAAGTTGGTGAGGGAGATAAAAGTCTCCAACTTCAGCAATTTTTGCAATTCGTTCCAGTCACAGGCAGCAGAGAACTGGAAGGAAAGGCGGCCAAATGAGGTGTTGGCTTTAGGGATGATCAGTGAGATACACCTGCTGGAGCACATGCAACGGTGGGGGGGTTGCCATCGTGACCAGTGAACTGAGATATGGCGGAGCTTTACCTAGCATGGACTTATAGATGACCTGGAGCCAGTGGGTCTGGCGACGAATATGTAGCGAGGGCCAGCCGACTAGAGAATACAGGTCGCAGTGGTGGTTATAAGGTGGTTGGTTATAAGGTGCTTCAGTAACAAAACGGATGGCACTGTGATAAACTGCATCCAGTTTGCTGAGTAGAGTATGGAAGCTATTTTGTAGAGTACAAAGATTGTCTTAGGGTCATTTTTGAACCGGCAGTTCTAAAATCATTTATATATATATACAGTATATATACATACACGCACGCACGCACGCACGCACGCACGCACGCACGCACGCACACACACACACACACACACACACACACTGAGAAATTGAGATTGTGTGCTACTGATTGAACTCAGACAAAACTAAAATGTTATTGTGCATGTGCAGCATCTCCCCTCCATGACCCCAGACATGACTCTTCACAGACAAAATAAAAACAATTTCAGACAAAATAAAGAGTTCTTGAAAGCATTGTTTTCTAATGGGGAGTGCAGTCAGAGGCTATAAAGGTGCTGCAGATGACAGTCCCACCAGTTCTCTCTTTGCTGATGCCATGAGTGCACGTTTCAGTGCCCAACAGGTCGTAGATCTGATTTTTGCAGATATCCAGGAGGAACCAGAGAACAATGATATCAAATCAAATCAAATTTTATTGGTCACATACACACGGTTAGCAGATGTTAATGCGAGTGTAGCGAAGTGCTTGTGCTTCTAGTTCCGACAATGCAGTAATATCTAACAAGTAATCTAAGAATTTCACAACAACTACCTTATACACACAAGTGTAAAGGAATGAATAAGAATATGTACATATAAATATATGGGTGAGCGATGGCCCGAACGGCATAGGCAAGATGCAGTAGATGGTATAGAGTACAGTATATACATATGAGATGAGTAATGTAGGGTATGTAAACATTATATAAAGTGGAATTGTTTAAAGTGACTAGTGATACATGTATTACATCCAATTTTGTATTGTTAAAGTGGCTAGAGATTTGAGTCAGTATGTTGGCAGCAGCCACTCAATGTTAGTGATGGCTGTTTAACAGTCTGATGGCCTTGAGATAGAAGCTGTTTTTCAGTCTCTCGGTCCCAACTTTGATGCACCTGTACTGACCTCGCCTTCTGGATGATAGCGGGGTGAACAGGCAGTGGCTCGGGTGGTTGTTGTCCTTGATGATCTTTATGGCCTTCCTGTGACATCTGGTGGCGTATGTGTCCTGGAGGGCAGGTAGTTTGCCCCCGGTGATGCGTTGTGCAGACCTCACTACCCTCTCGAGAGCCTTACTCTCTGGAGAGGAGGAGGTCTCTGAAGAAGAAGTTGGGGAAGAATACAACACAGAGCACGATGCATCATCTTCAGATGAAGAAGAAATCCCCTAAGCTGAGAGACATTTTTGTCAAAGCACAGCAAAATCACCAGGGCAGGATGGCAGCACATATGTCATGAGGATGACCCAAGGGCCCACAAGACATGCAGTTGCTCCTGCCCAGAACATCGCCTCAACATTCTACATGTTCATCACACCAGCCGTCGAAAAAATCATCCTGGAGATGACAAATATGGAGGTTTCCGTAAATATGGAGACAACTGGAAAAGGATGGATGAGATTGACCTGCGTGCCTACATAGGGCTGCTAATCTTAGCAGGTGTGTATAGGTCTTGAGGTAGTCTCTGTAGTCTCTGGGATGCAGAGTGGAAGGGTGATTTTCCGTGCCACGATGCCACTGAAAGTCTTTCACACTTTCTCAAGAACGCTACGATTTGATAACCGTGAGTCAAGACCTGCAAGACGTGTGAGAGACAAACTGGTGGCCATTAGAGAGGTCTGGGAGAAGTGGGTGGACCCATAAGAGGGGTCTGGGAGAAGTGGGTGGAGCGTCTGCAATACCTCTACAACCCTGGGCCTGAACTAACAGTGGATGAGCAACTGGTTCCATTCAGAGGTACATTTTTATTTTCATATCTGTTAATGTAAGTGATTTTCACTGTTCATTTTATTATGAATTGTTGTAATATCATTGATTTATGTGATTGTTTTCTGTGACACTGATACTAATTACTGATAATAATCTCTATTGTCAAAAGGTCTTTGTCCTTTCCAGCAGTATATGCCCAGCAAGCCAGCAAAGTATGGCATCAAGATATGGGTGGCCTGTGACGCACAATCCAGCTACGCTTGGAAGATGCAAGTCTATACAGGGAAGCCGACCAGTGGAGAACCAGGGGATGCTGGTTGGGCTTGATGTGACAGATGGACCACCACTCTAGTTTCTTACCTCCCAAAGAGGAACAAGAATGTGGTCCTCCTGAGCACACTGCACAAAAAGGCTGAGATCAGTGATCGTGAGGACAGGAAGCCAGCCATTATCCTGGACTACAACCACAACAAAGAAGGCGTGGACAACCTGGACAAGGTGATTGGAATTTACAGCTGCAGGGGGATGACTGCTCGCTGGCCCCTGGTCATCTTCCAAAACATCATTGATGTGTCCTCATACAATGCCTTCGTGATATGGAACAAGATGAACCCTACCTGGATGCCTGACAAGCAGAACAAGAGGGTGTTCCTGGAGCAGCTGGGAAAGGCACTTGTAACCCCACACATTCAAAGAAGGGAGCACCTCCCCCGCACTGCAGCCTTTGCAGCGCTTGTGAAAGCTGTTCAGGGGGCTGAATCTTGTACTGATCCACCTGAGGCTGCAGCTGGGGCAGGCAAGAGGAGGAGATGCCAATTCTGACCCCAAAGGAGGACTGTAAGACAAATACTATGTGCTGCACATGTGAGAAATACATCTGCAATGTCCATGCACACACACTTGCATACTGTCCTACATGTGCTAATTAGAGTTGATTGATTTATGTTCTTCATATTTTTGTTTTGTCTTTATCTTATTTTGTTGTTTATACACCTTGCAGGTGGGGCTATGGTTCAAAAAATGGGAGAAGACTAGTATTTTGTAGTTGAATTCCTCATTGTACAGTATATAAGAATATATCACTGTTGCCCAAAGTTCAAGACTGTTATTGTTTCCCTTCAATAAAATGCATTCAAAACTACTTTCTGCACATTTCTGCTACTTTCTTAGGTTATACAAATGCCATCTCTTGCTAAAAAAAGTATGTTTACACCTATGCAGTACCTATAGCAATAATAACAATAATAAACCTAAATTCAATTCAGCTGCTTTATTTTAGTGGTTTAGTGAAGGCGTGTCATTTTTTACCCTTGGGACAAGGGGAGTATACAGAATGTTAAGACTACACAAGGGTTAAGTTAAAATGATTCAGACTGACACGTAGCATCAGCGACTGAGCAGTCAGTTGTAAAATCAATCAACTCTTTATATCGATATCTATATTCTCAATTGCATAGCGTTCATAGACTCGTATCTCCCTCACTAACTTTAAGCACCAGCTGTCAGAGCAGCTCACAGATCACTGCACCTGTACATAGCCCAGCTGTAAACAGCCCATCCAACTACCTCATCTCCATACTGTTATTTATTTTTTGGGTCCTTTGCATACCAGTATTTCTACTTGCACATTCATCTTCTGCACATCTATCGCTCCAGTGTTTAAATTGCTAAATTGTAATTATTTCACCACTATGGCCTATTTATTGCCTTTCCTCCCTTATCTTACCTTATTTGCACACACTCTACATAGATTTCCCCCCCCCCCCCATTATATTATTGACTGTATGTTTGTTTATTCCATGTGTAACTCTGTTTGTCACACTGCTTTGCTTTATCTTGGCCAGGTGGCAGTTGTAAATGAGAACTTGTTCTCAACTAGCCTACCTGGTTAAATAAATAATATATATATAAGCATTACTAATCAAGCACCACACAAACTGATATTGATGGAGCACACAGATCATCATATTACATTTATTATTAGAATATTACTTACGATTCTGTATTATCAGTGATGTAGTGATAAAAAAAGTTTGGTAATGGTTAAACTTAAGAGCGTAAAGCACCAAACAAAAACGTATGACATTTTTTTACACCTCGTTTGCGATTGTGAGGCTGGTTGGATGAACTGCCAAGTAATTTAAAAAAACATGGTTTTAAAATGAACATGAATTTATCTGGCAGCAGCCCTAGTGGACTTTCCCACAGTCAGCATGCCAATTGCACTCCCTGAAAACTTCAGACATCTGTAGCATTGTGTTGATTGACAAAACTGCACATTTTAGATAGGCCTTTTATTATCCCCAGCACAAGGTGCACCCGTGTAATGATCATGCTGTTTAATCAACTTCTTGATATGCCACAGGTGTCAGGTGGGTGTATTATCTAGGCAAAGGAGAAACGCTCACTAACAGACATACATTTATTTAGTTTATTATCATACATTTTTGTTGTGCAAATAAAATTTCTGGGATATTTTATTTCAGCTCATGAAACCAACACTTTACATGTTGCAATTATATTTTTGTTTAGTATACTTAAACCTGAACATTGACACAATCAACATTTCAACTAGGTTTAGATAAATTGCTGGCATAATGACAGTGAAATGAAAAAAAGACAATACACAGAACTTATACAAAACAGCTTCTTTATTCAATTACAACATACACACTTTAAAATATGATTAGGATGGTGCTTTTAGAATGTCATTTTTTCTTTCATTTAAAATAGTGTCGATGTACCAGTATGTGTTCACCCAAAAAAGTAATTGAGCTGCGTAGGACCTGTCATATACCAGCATTCTTTGCATAGGAGTGTAGTGTCCAATTGAAGGGCTTCATAGAGATGAAATAGATCTATATAGAATAGATATCCTTTCAGTAAACATCCATGGGATTCCATGTAGACTAGCGTTGGACTAGAGTAGGTCCAGGAAACAACTGGTCCTAAAGCTGACATGAGGAGTGTGCAATGTATAGTCTTCTACACTCAGGCACAAGGGCACTTTGGCATTCTGATCAGTTCAGTCAGTCATAACGATACAAAGGAAAATATTTCTAAAAGGGAAAACAGATCAAGAGCACCCAAATACATTTCTTTAATTCATTTTTATTGTTGTTTCTATAAATAGATAGTCCCATTAAACAGATTGATAGATTTTCATATTTGAACTGAAAATGTTTAAAAGGTCACATGTTTCTTATCTTGTAGATAAACTACAAAAGTGCTTACAGAAAATAAAATATTTAGCTGAGCTCCAATGACTTGGCAGTGTCAGACTTCAATATAATCAATATATAATCAATATATTATTTATGATTTACTTTTTGGCCATTGCAACCCTTCCATATTCATAAGGAGGATGGGGCTGTATTTTAGTACAGCTTTGAGGAAGGTAAGTGGATCCTTGACCTTTGTCTAAGTACCACTTCCACCTGCAGCAATTTGGTAAGGGGTTGAAATAAGGCTTTAATCAGGGGTTAGCTGGTGAAAGTTTAGGGTTAGAGGTCAGTGGTGAGGACAGGTGTAACCCCGTGTATGAGCAGGGTAGGACCCAGATCCTTGGTGAGCAATTCTAGCTGGCGCAGGTAGGCCGTGTAGCGGCGCGTGTCAGCCGGGGGGCGGGGTAAATACAGGAAACGCACAGCCGGAGGGGGGTGGGCCTGCTCCAGGATCAACCTATTAACTGCCGACAGATACTCATCCGACAGCCTTGTGGCGTTGCTAGGGAAGCTATTCACATAGTCGTCGTCTCCTTCCTCCTCCTCAAACAACCCCTTCTTTCCCAGCCCCTCCTCCTCTCTCCGTGATTGGCGAGAGGGCCTCTGCTTGCCCGCCTCACCCTGCCTCTGCCAATGTAGCGCCACCTGCTGGTCCCAGGGCACCGTGTACACATTGGCTTTGATCCTCAGCTCCTTTAGCAGCTGACCCAGCTTCCCTTCAGAGCCCCGCAGGCTCCGCCCTTCCTCCACACACAGAAAGAGGCGGAGTCTAGCATGGCGCCAGGCGCGGACCATGTTGAGGACGCAGGCCAGCTGGAGCAGGAAGAGGGAGCAGGTGTCTACGTAGCTGGAGCTGTCTGGTCTCAGCAGGTTGACGGGCCACACGTCCACGTACAGAGCACCCTTCCCTGGGGACGAGGAGATGGTCGAGGCCCGGTCGAACTGGTGGAAGTAGCGGGCTAGCGCTACATTCTTCATCATCTTCATGGCGTCTGCGATTACCGCCACATATTCTTGGGGTCCCATGACTTTTCCGTTTTCTCCGTTGCCCTCCTCCTTGGCATCAATGGACGCGCGAAGGGCAGGAAAGTGGTAGGGCGGGCGTTCGTCCTCGGGGTCCTGAGTGGGGACGGTGGCATCTGCGAGGGCAGGGTCAGTGAGTTTGTCTTTGGGGGTGCAGTCATCATAGAAACCCAGGACCAAGGTGTTGGGCCTCATGCCACCTAGAGAGACAAAGGGATGGAAAGAGGGAGAGATGAGTCAATGGGTATGATAGTAAAAAAGGTGTATGAGTGACAGTTGGGCCAGTTACAGCTAATAGAGAACATGGTATCAGAGTAGTGAATATAATCATTGACCTAGGCCAGAGATGAAGAGTAGATGTTGGACTCCATGCCGTACTGAGTCAGCCAAGGTGAGGTTGACAAATGCCTTGATGTTGAGGTGGTCCACCAGAGACAACCATGAGTCATAACGACACTGGAGAGGGTCGGACGGTAATGTGTCTGAGAGAGAGGGGGGGGACAAAGAGCGAGAGAGAAACAAAACATCAATATCTATGCAAACATTTTGGCCAGGGACCATTATCTGCCAAGTGCTCTTAGAGAATAAGAGATGACCTGATGTATAGTGACCTGATTTGGCAGTGTGCCACAGAAGAACATAAGCTCCAGACAGAAGAGACACACGAGAGAGAAGCCCCACCCTCTTCAACATATATATCAACGAATTGGCGAGGGAACTAGTCTGCAGCACATGGCCTCACCCTACTAGAATCTTAAGTCAAACGTCTACTATTTGCTGATGATCAGATGTTTCTGTCACCAACCAAGGAGGGCCTACAATCTTCTGCACAGATTTAGCCAGGCCTGCGCCCTGACATTAAATCTGAGTAAGACAAAAATAATGGTGTTCCAAAAAAGGTCAAGTCGCCAGGACCACAAGTACAAATTCCATCTGGACACCGTTGCCCTAGAGCACACAAAAACCATACATACCTCAACATCAGTGCCACAGGTAACTTCCACATAGCTGTAAACGAGCTGAGAGACAAGGGCATTCTATGCCATCAAAAGGAACATAAATTCAACATACCAATTAGAATCTACCAAAAAAAACACCTGAATCAGTTTACTTTATGGTTGTGAGGTCTGGGGTCCGCTCAACAACCAATAATTCACAAAACGGGACAAACACCAAATTGAGACTGCATGCAGAATTCTGCTAAAATATCCTCCGTGTACAACGTAAAACACCAAATAATGCATGCAGAGCAGAATTAGACAGATACCCACTAATTATCAAAATCCAGAAAAGACACGTTCAATTCTACAACCACCTAAAAGGAAGCGATTCCCAAACCTTCCATAACAAAGCCATCACCTACAGAGAGATGAACCTGGAGAAGAGACCCCGAAGCAAGCTGGTCCTGGGGCTCTGTTCACAAACACAGACAGACCACACAGAGCCCTAAGACAGCACAGCAACACAATTAGACCCACTCAAATCATGAGAAAACAAAAAGAGAATTATTTGACACATTGGAAAGAATTTATAAAAATTTTAAAACCGCAAACTAGAATGCAATTTGGCCCTAAACAGAGAGTACGCAGTGGCAGAATACCTGACCACTGTGACTGACCCAAACTTAAGGAAAGCTTTGACTATGTACAGACTCAGTGAGCATAGCCTTGCTATTGAGAAAGGCCACAGTAGGCAGACCTAGCTCTCAAGGGAAGACAGGCTATGTGCACACTGCCCACAAAATGAGGTGGAAACTGAGCTGCACTTCCTAACCTCCTGCCAAATGTATGACCATATGAAAGACACATATTTCCCTCCGATTAATGAGATCCAAAGAATTCAAAAACAAACCCAATTTTGATAAACTTCCATATCTACATGACATTTGAAATGTCTACTCTTTTGGAACTTTGTGAGTGTAATGTTTACTATACATTTTTATTGTTTATTATCTACAGTTGAGGTTGGAAGTTTACATACACTTAGGTTGGAGTCATTAAAACTACTTTTTAAAATTTCTTGTTAACAAACTATAGTTATAGCAAGGCGGTTAGGACATCTACTTTGTGCATGACAAACCATTTTTCCAACAATTGGTTTACAGACAGATTATTTCACTTATAATTCAGTGTATCACAATTCCAGTGGGTCAGAAGTTTACATACACTAAGTTGACTGTGCCTTTAAACAGCTTGGAACATTTCAGAAAATGTCCTGGCTTTAGAAGCTTCTGAGAGGCTAATTGACATAATTTGAGTCAATTGGAGGTGTACCAATTGGATGTATTTCAAGGCCTACCTTCAAACTCAGTGCCTCTTTACTTGACATTATGGGAAAATCAAAAGAAATCAGCCAAGACCCCCCAAAAAAAATTGTAGACCTCCACAAGTCTGGGTCATCCTTGGGAGCAATTTCCAAATGCCTGAAGGTACCACGTTCATCTGTACAAACAATAGTACGCAAGTATAAACACCATGGGACCATGCAGCCGTCATACCGCTCAGCAAGGAGACCCGTTCAGTCTCCTAGAAATGAAAGTACTTTGGTGCAAAAAGGGAAAATCAATCCCAGAACAACAGCAAAGGACCCTGTGAAGATGCTGGAGGAAACGTAAAAGTATCTATATCCACAGTAAAACGAGTCCTATATCGACATAACCTGAGGGGCCGCTCAGCAAGGAAGAAGCCACTGCTCCAAAACCACCATTAAAAAGCCAGACTATGGTTTGCAACTGCACATGGGGACAAAGTGCGTACTTTTTGGAGAAATGTCCTCTGGTCTGACGAAACAAACATAACTGTTTGGCCATAATGACCATTGTTGTGTTTGGAGGAAAAAGGGGGAGGCTTGCAAGCCAAAGAACACCATCTCAACCGTGAAGCACGGGGCTGGCAGCATCATATTGTGGGGGTGCTTTGCTGCAGTAGGGACTGGTGCACCTCACAAAATAGATGGCATCATGAGTTAGGAAAATTATGTGGATATATTGAAGCAACATCTCAGGACATCAGTTAAAGTTAAAGCTTGGTCGCAAATGGATCTTCCAAATGGACAATGACCCAAGCATACTTACAAAGTTGTGGCAAAATGGCTTAAGGACAACAAAGTCAAGGTATTGGAGTGGCCATCACAAAGCCCTGGCCTCAATCCTATAGAAATTTTGTGGGCAGAACTGAAAAAGCTTGTGCGAGCAAGGATCCTACAAGCCTGACTCAGTTACACCAGTTCTGTCAGGAGGAATGGGCCAAAATGCACCTAACTTATTGTGGGAAGTTTGTGGAAGGCTACCCTAAACATTTGACCCAAGTTAAACAATTTAAAGGCAATGCTACCAAATACTAATTGAGTGTATGTAAACTTCTGACCCGTTGGGAATGTGATGAAAGAAATAAAAGCTAAATCACTCTATACTATTATTGTGACATTTCACATTCTTAAAATAAAGTGGTGATCCTAACTGACCTAAAACAGGGGATTTTTACTAGGATTAAATGTCAGGAATTGTGAAAAACTGAGTTTAGATGTATTTGGCTAAGGTGTATGTAAACTTCAGACTTCAACTGTATTTCACTTGCTTTGGCAATGTTAACATACGTTTACCATGCCAATAAAGCCCTTGAATTGAATTGACTTGAGAGACACAGAGGCTGGGCTTGTCAATACTGGAGGAGCTCGGTCACCACTGAAAGCCTTGTCAAGATACAATTTTAAAAAAGACACTATACCAGAGAACAGTCTGATCAAAGGACACCATATGGCACCACACACCTACACTACAGAGAACAGTCTGATCACAGGACACCATATAGCACCACACACCTACACTACAGAGAACAGCCTGATCACAGGACACCATATAGCACCACACACCTACACTACAGAGAACAGTCTGATCACAGGACACCATATAGCACCACACACCTACACTACAGAGAACAGTCTGATCACAGGACAACATATAGCACCACACACCTACACTACAGAGAACAGTCTGATCACAGGACACCATATAGCACCACACACCTACACTACAGAGAACAGTCTGATCACAGGACAACATATAGCACCACACACCTACACTACAGAGAACAGTCTGATCACAGGACACCATATAGCACCACACACCTACACTACAGAGAACAGCCTGATCACAGGACACCATATAGCACCACACACCTACACTACAGAGAACAGCCTGATCATAGGACACCATATAGCACCACATACCTACACTACAGAGAACAGTCTGATCATAGGACACCATACAGCACCACACACCTACACTACAGAGAACAGTCTGATCAAAGGACACCATATAGCACCACACACCTACACTACAGAGAACAGCCTGATCACAGGACACCATATAGCACCACACACCTACACAGGACACCATATAGCACCACACACCTACACTACAGAGAACAGCCTGATCACAGGACACCATATAGCACCACACACCTACACAGGAAAACATATAGCACCACACACCTACACTACAGAGAACAGCCTGATCACCAGAGACCATATAGCACCACACACCTACATAGGACACCATATAGCACCACATACCTACACTACAGAGAACAGCCTGATCACAGGACACCATATAGCACCACACACCTACACTACAGAGAACAGCCTGATCACCAGAGACCATATAGCAACACACACCTACACAGGACAACATATAGCACCACACACCTACACTACAGAGAACAGCCTGATCACAGGACACCATATAGCACCACACAACTACACTACAGAGAACAGTCTGATCATAGGACACCATATAGCACCACACACCTACACTACAGAGAACAGCCTGATCACAGGACACCATATAGCACCACACACCTACACAGGACAACATATAGCACCACACACCTACACTACAGAGAACAGCCTGATCACCAGAGACCATATAGCACCACACACACCTACACAGGACAACATATAGCACCACACACCTACACTACAGAGAACAGCCTGATCACAGGACACCATATAGCACCACACACCTACACTACAGAGAACAGTCTGGTCATAGGACACCATATAGCACCACATACCTACACTACAGAGAACAGCCTGATCACAGGACACCATATAGCACCACACACCTACACTACAGAGAACAGCCTGATCACCAGAGACCATATAGCACCACACACCTACACAGGACAACATATAGCACCACACACCGACACTTCAGAGAACAGCCTGATCACAGGACACCATATAGCACCACACACCTAAACTACAGAGAACAGCCTGATCACAGGACACCATATAGCACCACACACCTACACTACAGAGAACAGCCTGATCACCAGAGACCATATATCACCACACACCTACACAGGACAACATATAGCACCACACACCTACACTACAGAGAACAGCCTGATCACAGGACACCATATAGCACCACATACCTACACTACAGAGAACAGCCTGATCACAGGACACCATATAGCACCACACACCTACACTACAGAGAACAGCCTGATCACCAGAGACCATATAGCAACACACACCTACACAGGACAACATATAGCACCACACACCTACACTACAGAGAACAGTCTGATCATAGGACACCATATAGCACCACACACCTACACTACAGAGAACAGCCTGATCACAGGACACCATATAGCACCACACACCTACACAGGACAACATATAGCACCACACACCTACACTACAGAGAACAGCCTGATCACCAGAGACCATATAGCACCACACACCTACACAGGACAACATATAGCACCACACACCTACACTACAGAGAACAGCCTGATCACAGGACACCATATAGCACCACACACCTACACTACAGAGAACAGTCTGGTCATAGGACACCATATAGCACCACATACCTACACTACAGAGAACAGCCTGATCACAGGACACCATATAGCACCACACACCTACACTACAGAGAACAGCCTGATCACCAGAGACCATATAGCACCACACACCTACACAGGACAACATATAGCACCACACACCTACACTACAGAGAACAGCCTGATCACAGGACACCATATAGCACCACACACCTACACTACAGAGAACAGTCTGGTCATAGGACACCATATAGCACCACATACCTACACTACAGAGAACAGCCTGATCACAGGACACCATATAGCACCACACACCTACACTACAGAGAACAGCCTGATCACAGGACACCATATAGCACCACACACCTACACTACAGAGAACAGCCTGATCACCGGAGACCATATATCACCACACACCTACACAGGACAACATATAGCACCACACACCTACACTACAGAGAACAGCCTGATCACAGGACACCATATAGCACCACATACCTACACTACAGAGAACAGCCTGATCACAGGACACCATATAGCACCACACACCATCACAGGACAACATATAGCACCACACACCTACACTACAGAGAACAGTCTGATCATAGGACACCATATAGCACCACACACCTACACTACAGAGAACAGCCTGATCACAGGACACCATATAGCACCACACACCTACACTACAGAGAACAGCCTGATCACAGGACACCATATATCACCACACACCTACACAGGACAACATATAGCACCACACACCTACACTACAGAGAACAGCCTGATCACAGGACACCATATAGCACCACACACCTACACTACAGAGAACAGCCTGATCACAGGACACCATATAGCACCACACACCTACACTACAGAGAACAGCCTGATCACAGGACACCATATAGCACCACACACCTACACAGGACACCAATTAGCACCACACACCTACACTACAGAGAACAGCCTGATCACAGGACACCATATAGCACCACACACCTACACAGGACACCATATAGCACCACACACCTACACTACAGAGAACAGCCTGATCACAGGACACCATATAGCACCACACACCTACACAGGACAACATATAGCACCACACACCTACACTACAGAGAACAGCCTGATCACAGGACACCATATATCACCACACACCTACACTACAGAGAACAGCCTGACCACCAGAGACCATATAGCACCACACACCTACACAGGACAACATATAGCACCACACACCTACACTACAGAGAACAGCCTGATCACAGGACACCATATAGCACCACACACCTACACTACAGAGAACAGTCTGATCATAGGACACCATATAGCACCACACACCTACACTACAGAGAACAGCCTGATCACAGGACACCATATAGCACCACACACCTACACAGGACAACATATAGCACCACACACCTACACTACAGAGAACAGCCTGATCACCAGAGACCATATAGCACCACACACCTACACAGGACAACATATAGCACCACACACCTACACTACAGAGAACAGCCTGATCACAGGACACCATATAGCACCACACACCTACACTACAGAGAACAGTCTGGTCATAGGACACCATATAGCACCACATACCTACACTACAGAGAACAGCCTGATCACAGGACACCATATAGCACCACACACCTACACTACAGAGAACAGCCTGATCACTAGAGACCATATAGCACCACACACCTACACAGGACAACATATAGCACCACACACCTACACTACAGAGAACAGCCTGATCACAGGACACCATATAGCACCACACACCTACACTACAGAGAACAGTCTGGTCATAGGACACCATATAGCACCACATACCTACACTACAGAGAACAGCCTGATCACAGGACACCATATAGCACCACACACCTACACTACAGAGAACAGCCTGATCACCAGAGACCATATATCACCACACACCTACACAGGACAACATATAGCACCACACACCTACACTACAGAGAACAGCCTGATCACAGGACACCATATAGCACCAAATACCTACACTACAGAGAACAGCCTGATCACAGGACACCATATAGCACCACACACCTACACAGGACAACATATAGCACCACACACCTACACTACAGAGAACAGTCTGATCATAGGACACCATATAGCACCACACACCTACACTACAGAGAACAGCCTGATCACAGGACACCATATAGCACCACACACCTACACTACAGAGAACAGCCTGATCACAGGACACCATATATCACCACACACCTACACAGGACAACATATAGCACCACACACCTACACTACAGAGAACAGTCTGATCATAGGACACCATATAGCACCACATAACTACACTACAGAGAACAGCCTGATCACAGGACACCATATAGCACCACACACCTACACTACAGAGAACAGCCTGATCACAGGACACCATATAGCACCACACACCTACACTACAGAGAACAGCCTGATCACAGGACACCATATAGCACCACACACCTACACTACAGAGAACAGCCTGATCACCAGAGACCATATATCACCACACACCTACACAGGACAACATATAGCACCACACACCTACACTACAGAGAACAGTCTGATCACAGGACACCATATAGCACCACACACCTACACTACAGAGAACAGCCTGATCACAGGACACCATATAGCACCACACACCTACACAGGACAACATATAGCACCACACACCTACACTACAGAGAACAGTCTGATCACAGGACACCATATAGCACCACACACCTACACTACAGAGAACAGCCTGATCATAGGACACCATATAGCACCACATACCTACACTACAGAGAACAGTCTGATCATAGGACACCATACAGCACCACACACCTACACTACAGAGAACAGTCTGATCAAAGGACACCATATAGCACCACACACCTACACTACAGAGAACAGCCTGATCACATGACACCATATAGCACCACACACCTACACAGGACACCATATAGCACCACACACCTACACTACAGAGAACAGCCTGATCACAGGACACCATATAGCACCACACACCTACACAGGACACCATATAGCACCACACACCTACACTACAGAGAACAGCCTGATCACAGGACACCATATAGCACCACACACCTACACAGGACAACATAGAGCACCACACACCTACACTACAGAGAACAGCCTGATCACCAGAGACCATATGGCACCACACACCTACACAAGACAACATATAGCACCACACACCTACACTACAGAGAACAGCCTGATCACAGGACACCATATAGCACCACACACCTACACTACAGAGAACAGTCTGGTCATAGGACACCATATAGCACCACATACCTACACTACAGAGAACAACCTGATCACAGGACACCATATAGCACCACACACCTACACTACAGAGAACAGCCTGATCACCAGAGACCATATAGCACCACACACCTACACAGGACAACATATAGCACCACACACCTACACTACAGAGAACAGCCTGATCACAGGACACCATATAGCACCACACACCTACACTACAGAGAACAGTCTGATCATAGGACACCATATAGCACCACATACCTACACTACAGAGAACAGCCTGATCACAGGACACCATATAGCACCACACACCTACACTACAGAGAACAGCCTGATCACAGGACACCATATAGCACCACACACCTACACTACAGAGAACAGCCTGATCACAGGACACCATATAGCACCACACACCTACACTACAGAGAACAGCCTGATCACAGGACACCATATAGCACCACACACCTACACAGGACAACATATAGCACCACACACCTACACTACAGAGAACAGCCTGATCACCAGAGACCATATAGCACCACACACCTACACAGGACAACATATAGCACCACACACCTACACTGAAGAGAACAGCCTGATCACAGGACACCATATAGCACCACACACCTACACTACAGAGAACAGTCTGGTCATAGGACACCATATAGCACAACATACCTACACTACAGAGAACAGCCTGATCACAGGACACCATATAGCACCACACACCTACACTACAGAGAACAGCCTGATCACAGGACACCATATATCACCACACACCTACACAGGACAACATATAGCACCACACACCTACACTACAGAGAACAGCCTGATCACAGGACACCATATAGCACCACACACCTACACTACAGAGAACAGTCTGATCACAGGACACCATATAGCACCACACACCTACACTACAGAGAACAGCCTGATCACAGGACACCATATAGCACCACACACCTACACTACAGAGAACAGCCTGATCACAGGACACCATATAGCACCACACACCTACACTACAGAGAACAGTCTGATCATAGGACACCATATAGCACCACATACCTACACTACAGAGAACAGCCTGATCACAGGACACCATATAGCACCACACACCTACACTACAGAGAACAGCCTGATCACAGGACACCATATAGCACCACACACCTACACTACAGAGAACAGCCTGATCACAGGACACCATATAGCACCACACACCTACACTACAGAGAACAGCCTGATCACCAGAGACCATATATCACCACACACCTACACAGGACAACATATAGCACCACACACCTACACTACAGAGAACAGCCTGATCACAGGACACCATATAGCATCACATACCTACACTACAGAGAACAGCCTGATCACAGGACACCATATAGCACCACACACCTACACAGGACAACATATAGCACCACACACCTACACTACAGAGAACAGTCTGATCATAGGACACCATATAGCACCACACACCTACACTACAGAGAACAGCCTGATCACAGGACACCATATAGCACCACACACCTACACTACAGAGAACAGCCTGATCACAGGACACCATATATCACCACACACCTACACAGGACAACATATAGCACCACACACCTACACTACAGAGAACAGCCTGATCACAGGACACCATATAGCACCACACACCTACACTACAGAGAACAGTCTGATCATAGGACACCATATAGCACCACATACCTACACTACAGAGAACAGCCTGATCACAGGACACCATATAGCACCACACACCTACACTACAGAGAACAGCCTGATCACAGGACACCATATATCACCACACACCTACACAGGACAACATATAGCACCACACACCTACACTACAGAGAACAGCCTGATCACAGGACACCATATAGCACCACACACCTACACTACAGAGAACAGCCTGATCACAGGACACCATATAGCACCACACACCTACACTACAGAGAACAGTCTGATCATAGGACACCATATAGCACCACACACCTACACTACAGAGAACAGCCTGATCACAGGACACCATATAGCACCACACACCTACACTACAGAGAACAGCCTGATCACAGGACACCATATAGCACCACACACCTACACTACAGAGAACAGTCTGATCATAGGACACCATATAGCACCACATACCTACACTACAGAGAACAGCCTGATCACAGGACACCATATAGCACCACACACCTACACTACAGAGAACAGCCTGATCACAGGACACCATATAGCACCACACACCTACACTACAGAGAACAGCCTGATCACAGGACACCATATAGCACCACACACCTACACTACAGAGAACAGCCTGATCACCAGAGACCATATATCACCACACACCTACACAGGACAACATATAGCACCACACACCTACACTACAGAGAACAGCCTGATCACAGGACACCATATAGCACCACACACCTACACTACAGAGAACAGTCTGATCATAGGACACCATATAGCACCACATACCTACACTACAGAGAACAGCCTGATCACAGGACACCATATAGCACCACACACCTACACTACAGAGAACAGCCTGATCACAGGACACCATATAGCACCACACACCTACACTACAGAGAACAGCCTGATCACCAGAGACCATATATCACCACATACCTACACTACAGAGAACAGCCTGATCACAGGACACCATATAGCACCACACACCTACACAGGACAACATATAGCACCAAACACCTACACTACAGAGAACAGTCTGATCACAGGACACCATATAGCACCACACACCTACACTACAGAGAACAGCCTGATCATAGGACACCATATAGCACCACATACCTACACTACAGAGAACAGTCTGATCATAGGACACCATACAGCACCACACACCTACACTACAGAGAACAGTCTGATCAAAGGACACCATATAGCACCACATACCTACAATACAGAGAACAGCCTGATCACAGGACACCATATAGCACCACACACCTACACAGGACACCATATAGCACCACACACCTACACTACAGAGAACAGCCTGATCACAGGACACCATATAGCACCACACACCTACACAGGACAACATATAGCACCACACACCTACACTACAGAGAACAGCCTGATCACCAGAGACCATATAGCACCACACACCTACATAGGACACCATATAGCACCACATACCTACACTACAGAGAACAGCCTGATCACAGGACACCATATAGCACCACACACCTACACTACAGAGAACAGCCTGATCACCAGAGACCATATAGCAACACACACCTACACAGGACACCATATAGCACCACACACCTACACTACAGAGAACAGTCTGATCATAGGACACCATATAGCACCACACACCTACACTACAGAGAACAGCCTGATCACAGGACACCATATAGCACCACACACCTACACAGGACAACATATAGCACCACACACCTACACTACAGAGAACAGCCTGATCACCAGAGACCATATAGCACCACACACCTACACAGGACAACATATAGCACCACACACCTACACTACAGAGAACAGCCTGATCACAGGACACCATATAGCACCACACACCTACACTACAGAGAACAGTCTGGTCATAGGACACCATATAGCACCACATACCTACACTACAGAGAACAGCCTGATCACAGGACACCATATAGCACCACACACCTACACTACAGAGAACAGCCTGATCACCAGAGACCATATAGCACCACACACCTACACAGGACAACATATAGCACCACACACCTACACTACAGAGAACAGCCTGATCACAGGACACCATATAGCACCACACACCTACACTACAGAGAACAGTCTGGTCATAGGACACCATATAGCACCACATACCTACACTACAGAGAACAGCCTGATCACAGGACACCATATAGCACCACACACCTACACTACAGAGAACAGCCTGATCACCAGAGACCATATATCACCACACACCTACACAGGACAACATATAGCACCACACACCTACACTACAGAGAACAGCCTGATCACAGGACACCATATAGCACCACATACCTACACTACAGAGAACAGCCTAATCACAGGACACCATATAGCACCACACACCTACACAGGACAACATATAGCACCACACACCTACACTACAGAGAACAGTCTGATCATAGGACACCATATAGCACCACACACCTACACTACAGAGAACAGCCTGATCACAGGACACCATATAGCACCACACACCTACACAGGACAACATATAGCACCACACACCTACACTACAGAGAACAGCCTGATCACAGGACACCATATAGCACCACACACCTACACTACAGAGAACAGTCTGATCATAGGACACCATATAGCACCACATACCTACACTACAGAGAACAGCCTGATCACAGGACACCATATAGCACCACACACCTACAATACAGAGAACAGCCTGATCACAGGACACCATATAGCACCACACACCTACACAGGACAACATATAGCACCACACACCTACACTACAGAGAACAGCCTGATCACAGGACACCATATAGCACCACACACCTACACTACAGAGAACAGCCTGATCACCAGAGACCATATATCACCACACACCTACACAGGACAACATATAGCACCACACACCTACACTACAGAGAACAGCCTGATCACAGGACACCATATAGCACCACATACCTACACTACAGAGAACAGCCTAATCACAGGACACCATATAGCACCACACACCTACACAGGACAACATATAGCACCACACACCTACACTACAGAGAACAGTCTGATCATAGGACACCATATAGCACCACACACCTACACTACAGAGAACAGCCTGATCACAGGACACCATATAGCACCACACACCTACACAGGACAACATATAGCACCACACACCTACACTACAGAGAACAGCCTGATCACAGGACACCATATAGCACCACACACCTACACTACAGAGAACAGTCTGATCATAGGACACCATATAGCACCACATACCTACACTACAGAGAACAGCCTGATCACAGGACACCATATAGCACCACACACCTACAATACAGAGAACAGCCTGATCACAGGACACCATATAGCACCACACACCTACACTACAGAGAACAGCCTGATCACAGGACACCATATAGCACCACACACCTACACAGGACACCAATTAGCACCACACACCTACACTACAGAGAACAGCCTGATCACAGGACACCATATAGCACCACACACCTACACAGGACACCATATAGCACCACACACCTACACTACAGAGAATAGCCTGATCACAGGACACCATATAGCACCACACACCTACACAGGACAACATATAGCACCACACACCTACACTACAGAGAACAGCCTGATCACAGGACACCATATATCACCACACACCTACACTACAGAGAACAGCCTGATCACCAGAGACCATATAGCACCACACACACCTACACAGGACAACATATAGCACCACACACCTACACTACAGAGAACAGCCTGATCACAGGACACCATATAGCACCACACACCTACACTACAGAGAACAGTCTGATCATAGGACACCATATAGCACCACACACCTACACTACAGAGAACAGCCTGATCACAGGACACCATATAGCACCACACACCTACACAGGACAACATATAGCACCACACACCTACACTACAGAGAACAGCCTGATCACCAGAGACCATATAGCACCACACACCTACACAGGACAACATATAGCACCACACACCTACACTACAGAGAACAGCCTGATCACAGGACACCATATAGCACCACACACCTACACTACAGAGAAGAGTCTGGTCATAGGACACCATATAGCACCACATACCTACACTACAGAGAACAGCCTGATCACAGGACACCATATAGCACCACACACCTACACTACAGAGAACAGCCTGATCACCAGAGACCATATAGCACCACACACCTACACAGGACAATATATAGCACCACACACCTACACTACAGAGAACAGCCTGATCACAGGACACCATATAGCACCACACACCTACACTACAGAGAACAGTCTGGTCATAGGACACCATATAGCACCACATACCTACACTACAGAGAACAGCCTGATCACAGGACACCATATATCACCACACACCTACACAGGACAACATATAGCACCACACACCTACACTACAGAGAACAGCCTGATCACAGGACACCATATAGCACCACACACCTACACTACAGAGAACAGCCTGATCACCAGAGACCATATATCACCACACACCTACACAGGACAACATATAGCACCACACACCTACACTACAGAGAACAGTCTGATCACAGGACACCATATAGCACCACACACCTACACTACAGAGAACAGCCTGATCACAGGACACCATATAGCACCACACACCTACACAGGACAACATATAGCACCACACACCTACACTACAGAGAACAGTCTGATCACAGGACACCATATAGCACCACACACCTACACTACAGAGAACAGTCTGATCAAAGGACACCATATAGCACCACACACCTACACTACAGAGAACAGCCTGATCACAGGACACCATATAGCACCACACACCTACACTACAGAGAACAGCCTGATCACATGACACCATATAGCACCACACACCTACACAGGACAACATAGAGCACCACACACCTACACTACAGAGAACAGCCTGATCACCAGAGACCATATAGCACCACACACCTACACAAGACAACATACAGCACCACACACCTACACTACAGAGAACAGTCTGATCAAAGGACACCATATAGCACCACATACCTACACTACAGAGAACAGCCTGATCACAGGACACCATATAGCACCACACACCTACACTACAGAGAACAGCCTGATCACCAGAGACCATATAGCAACACACACCTACACAGGACACCATATAGCACCACACACCTACACTATAGAGAACAGTCTGATCATAGGACACCATATAGCACCACACACCTACACTACAGAGAACAGCCTGATCACAGGACACCATATAGCACCACACACCTACACAGGACAACATATAGCACCACACACCTACACTACAGAGAACAGCCTGATCACCAGAGACCATATAGCACCACACACCTACACAGGACAACATATAGCACCACACACCTACACTACAGAGAACAGCCTGATCACAGGACACCATATAGCACCACACACCTACACTACAGAGAACAGTCTGGTCATAGGACACCATATAGCACCACATACCTACACTACAGAGAACAGCCTGATCACAGGACACCATATAGCACCACACACCTACACTACAGAGAACAGCCTGATCACCAGAGACCATATAGCACCACACACCTACACAGGACAACATATAGCACCACACACCTACACTACAGAGAACAGCCTGATCACAGGACACCATATAGCACCACACACCTACACTACAGAGAACAGTCTGGTCATAGGACACCATATAGCACCACATACCTACACTACAGAGAACAGCCTGATCACAGGACACCATATAGCACCACACACCTACACTACAGAGAACAGCCTGATCACCAGAGACCATATATCACCACACACCTACACAGGACAACATATAGCACCACACACCTACACTACAGAGAACAGCCTGATCACAGGACACCATATAGCACCACATACCTACACTACAGAGAACAGCCTGATCACAGGACACCATATAGCACCACACACCTACACAGGACAACATATAGCACCACACACCTACACTACAGAGAACAGTCTGATCATAGGACACCATATAGCACCACACACCTACACTACAGAGAACAGCCTGATCACAGGACAACATATAGCACCACACACCTACATTACAGAGAACAGCCTGATCACAGGACACCATATATCACCACACACCTACACAGGACAACATATAGCACCACACACCTACACTACAGAGAACAGCCTGATCACAGGACACCATATAGCACCACACACCTACACTACAGAGAACAGTCTGATCATAGGACACCATATAGCACCACATACCTACACTACAGAGAACAGCCTGATCACAGGACACCATATAGCACCACACACCTACACTACAGAGAACAGCCTGATCACAGGACACCATATAGCACCACACACCTACACTACAGAGAACAGCCTGATCACAGGACACCATATAGCACCACACACCTACACAGGACACCAATTAGCACCACACACCTACACTACAGAGAACAGCCTGATCACAGGACACCATATAGCACCACACACCTACACAGGACACCATATAGCACCACACACCTACACTACAGAGAATAGCCTGATCACAGGACACCATATAGCACCACACACCTACACAGGACAACATATAGCACCACACACCTACACTACAGAGAACAGCCTGATCACAGGACACCATATATCACCACACACCTACACTACAGAGAACAGCCTGATCACCAGAGACCATATAGCACCACACACCTACACAGGACAACATATAGCACCACACACCTACACTACAGAGAACAGCCTGATCACAGGACACCATATAGCACCACACACCTACACTACAGAGAACAGTCTGATCATAGGACACCATATAGCACCACACACCTACACTACAGAGAACAGCCTGATCACAGGACACCATATAGCACCACACACCTACACAGGACAACATATAGCACCACACACCTACACTACAGAGAACAGCCTGATCACCAGAGACCATATAGCACCACACACCTACACAGGACAACATATAGCACCACACACCTACACTACAGAGAACAGCCTGATCACAGGACACCATATAGCACCACACACCTACACTACAGAGAAGAGTCTGGTCATAGGACACCATATAGCACCACATACCTACACTACAGAGAATAGCCTGATCACAGGACACCATATAGCACCACACACCTACACTACAGAGAACAGCCTGATCACCAGAGACCATATAGCACCACACACCTACACAGGACAATATATAGCACCACACACCTACACTACAGAGAACAGCCTGATCACAGGACACCATATAGCACCACACACCTACACTACAGAGAACAGTCTGGTCATAGGACACCATATAGCACCACATACCTACACTACAGAGAACAGCCTGATCACAGGACACCATATATCACCACACACCTACACAGGACAACATATAGCACCACACACCTACACTACAGAGAACAGCCTGATCACAGGACACCATATAGCACCACACACCTACACTACAGAGAACAGCCTGATCACCAGAGACCATATATCACCACACACCTACACAGGACAACATATAGCACCACACACCTACACTACAGAGAACAGTCTGATCACAGGACACCATATAGCACCACACACCTACACTACAGAGAACAGCCTGATCACAGGACACCATATAGCACCACACACCTACACAGGACAACATATAGCACCACACACCTACACTACAGAGAACAGTCTGATCACAGGACACCATATAGCACCACACACCTACACTACAGAGAACAGTCTGATCAAAGGACACCATATAGCACCACACACCTACACTACAGAGAACAGCCTGATCACAGGACACCATATAGCACCACACACCTACACAGGACAACATAGAGCACCACACACCTACACTACAGAGAACAGCCTGATCACCAGAGACCATATAGCACCACACACCTACACAAGACAACATATAGCACCACACACCTACACTACAGAGAACAGCCTGATCACAGGACACCATATAGCACCACACACCTACACTACAGAGAACAGTCTGGTCATAGGACACCATATAGCACCACATACCTACACTACAGAGAACAGCCTGATCACAGGACACCATATAGCACCACACACCTACACTACAGAGAACAGCCTGATCACCAGAGACCATATAGCACCACACACCTACACAGGACAACATATAGCACCACACACCTACACTACAGAGAACAGCCTGATCACAGGACACCATATAGCACCACACACCTACACTACAGAGAACAGCCTGATCACAGGACACCATATAGCACCACACACCTACACTACAGAGAACAGCCTGATCACAGGACACCATATAGCACCACACACCTACACTACAGAGAACAGCCTGATCACAGGACACCATATAGCACCACACACCTACACTACAGAGAACAGCCTGATCACAGGACACCATATAGCACCACACACCTACACAGGACAACATATAGCACCACACACCTACACTACAGAGAACAGCCTGATCACCAGAGACCATATAGCACCACACACCTACACAGGACAACATATAGCACCACACACCTACACTACAGAGAACAGCCTGATCACAGGACACCATATAGCACCACACACCTACACTACAGAGAACAGCCTGATCACAGGACACCATATATCACCACACACCTACACAGGACAACATATAGCACCACACACCTACACTACAGAGAACAGCCTGATCACAGGACACCATATAGCACCACACACCTACACTACAGAGAACAGTCTGATCATAGGACACCATATAGCACCACACACCTACACTACAGAGAACAGCCTGATCAGAGGACACCATATAGCACCACACACCTACACTACAGAGAACAGCCTGATCACAGGACACCATATAGCACCACACACCTACACAGGACAACATATAGCACCACACCTACACTACAGAGAACAGCCTGATCACAGGACACCATATAGCACCACACACCTACACTACAGAGAACAGTCTGATCATAGGACACCATATAGCACCACATACCTACACTACAGAGAACAGCCTGATCACAGGACACCATATAGCACCACACACCTACACTACAGAGAACAGCCTGATCACAGGACACCATATAGCACCACACACCTACACTACAGAGAACAGCCTGATCACAGGACACCATATAGCACCACACACCTACACTACAGAGAACAGTCTGATCACAGGACACCATATAGCACCACACACCTACACTACAGAGAACAGCCTGATCACCAGAGACCATATATCACCACATACCTACACTACAGAGAACAGCCTGATCACAGGACACCATATAGCACCACACACCTACACTACAGAGAACAGCCTGATCACAGGACACCATATAGCACCACACACCTACACTACAGAGAACAGTCTGATCACAGGACACCATATAGCACCACACACCTACACTACAGAGAACAGCCTGATCACCAGAGACCATATATCACCACACACCTACACAGGACAACATATAGCACCACACACCTACACTACAGAGAACAGCCTGATCACAGGACACCATATAGCACCACACACCTACACTACAGAGAACAGTCTGATCACAGGACACCATATAGCACCACACACCTACACTACAGAGAACAGCCTGATCACCAGAGACCATATATCACCACATACCTACACTACAGAGAACAGCCTGATCACAGGACACCATATAGAACCACACACCTACACAGGACAACATATAGCACCACACACCTACACTACAGAGAACAGTCTGGTCATAGGACACCATATAGCACCACACACCTACACTACAGAGAACAGCCTGATCACAGGACACCATATAGCACCACACACCTACACTACAGAGAACAGCCTGATCACAGGACACCATATATCACCACACACCTACACAGGACAACATATAGCACCACACACCTACACTACAGAGAACAGCCTGATCACAGGACACCATATAGCACCACACACCTACACTACAGAGAACAGTCTGATCATAGGACACCATATAGCACCACATACCTACACTACAGAGAACAGCCTGATCACAGGACACCATATAGCACCACACCTACACTACAGAGAACAGCCTGATCACAGGACACCATATAGCACCACACACCTACACTACAGAGAACAGCCTGATCACCAGAGACCATATATCACCACACACGTACACAGGACAACATATAGCACCACACACCTACACTACAGAGAACAGCCTGATCACAGGACACCATATAGCACCACATACCTACACTACAGAGAACAGCCTGATCACAGGACACCATATATCACCACACACCTACACAGGACAACATATAGCACCACACACCTACACTACAGAGAACAGCCTGATCACAGGACACCATATATCACCACACACCTACACAGGACAACATATAGCACCACACACCTACACTACAGTGAACAGCCTGATCACAGGACACCATATATCACCACACACCTACACAGGACAACATATAGCACCACACACCTACACTACAGAGAACAGCCTGATCACAGGACACCATATATCACCAAACACCTACACAGGACAACATATAGCACCACACACCTACACTACAGAGAACAGCCTGATCATAGGACACCATATAGCACCACATACCTACACTACAGAGAACAGCCTGATCACAGGACACCATATAGCACCACACACCTACACTACAGAGAACAGCCTGATCACAGGACACCATATAGCACCACACACCTACACTACAGAGAACAGCCTGATCACCAGAGACCATATATCACCACACACCTACACAGGACAACATATAGCACCACACACCTACACTACAGAGAACAGCCTGATCACAGGACACCATATAGCACCACACACCTACACTACAGAGAACAGTCTGATCATAGGACACCATATAGCACCACATACCTACACTACAGAGAACAGCCTGATCAAAGGACACCATATAGCACCACACACCTACACAGGACAACATATAGCACCACACACCTACACTACAGAGAACAGCCTGATCACAGGACACCATATAGCACCACACACCTACACTACAGAGAACAGCCTGATCACCAGAGACCATATAGCACCACACACCTACACTACAGAGAACAGCCTGATCACAGGACACCATATAGCACCACACACCTACACTACAGAGAACAGTCTGATCATAGGACACCATATAGCACCACATACCTACACTACAGAGAACAGCCTGATCACAGGACACCATATAGCACCACACACCTACACTACAGAGAACAGCCTGATCACAGGACACCATATAGCACCACACACCTACACTACAGAGAACAGCCTGATCACAGGACACCATATAGCACCACACACCTACACTACAGAGAACAGCCTGATCACAGGACACCATATAGCACCACACACCTACACTACAGAGAACAGCCTGATCACAGGACACCATATAGCACCACACACCTACACAGGACAACATATAGCACCACACACCTACACTACAGAGAACAGCCTGATCACCAGAGACCATATAGCACCACACACCTACACTACAGAGAACAGTCTGATCACAGGACACCATATAGCACCACACACCTACACTACAGAGAACAGCCTGATCACAGGACATTATATAGCACTACACACCTACACTACAGAGAACATCCTGATCACAGAACACCATATAGCACTACACACACACACACTAAGTGGCCAGTTTATTAGGTACACCCATCCAGTACCAGTTCTGACCCGCCCCCTCTATGCATCCAGAACAGTCAGATTTTTTGGGGGCATGGAAACGTTGCTCAATTGGTATCAAGGGACCTGACCGAGGGACATGACCTGTGCCAGGAAAACATTCCCTACACACCACCAGCCTGTACTGTTGACAGCAGACAGGATGGGGCCATGGACTCATGCTACTTACGTCAAATCCTGACTCTGACATCAGCATGATGCAACAGGAACCGGGATTCGTTGGACCAGGTAATGTTTTCCACTCCTCAGTTGTCTTGTGTTGGGGGTGGCGTGCCCACTGGAGGCGCTCCTTCTTGTTTTTAGCTGATAGGAGTGGAGCACGGTGTGACAAGGACCGACAAGTTATGAATTCCGAGATACAGTTCAGCAGTGGTTCCCAAACTGTGCGGGCGCGACGGGTCGGTGCAGGATGTTCTCCAATGCTGGAAGGGGGTCCTGAATGAAAAAGTTTGGGTACCCCTGGCGCACACCACCGTTGTACTGCGTCGTTGTTTTCCTGTTTGTGGCCCGCCTGTTACCTGTTATTCTTGCCATTCTCCGTCGACCTCATCAGGGAGCTGTTTTCGCCGACAGGACTGCCGTCTGACTAGATGTTTTTGTTTGTTGCACCATTCTCGGTAAACCCTAGACACGGATGTGGGTGAAAAGCCCAAGAGGCCGGACGTTTCTGAGATACTGGAACAAGAGCCTGGCAGCGACTCACTGTCTATAGGAGCGGACTATTTTTGTGAACGAGGTGGTGTATCTAATAAACTTCACACTGGTAAGCAGCCTGGCTTACCACACATATAACTTTAGTTACTGTACTAGCCAAGTCAGAGCCATACTTCTTCAAACATTGGTTTGACATCAACTCAGTCGAACAATTCCCCTAGACATTCACCAAGAAGCCTGAACTGAAATAGATGAGTGGGAGGTATTCAGCCACTCTTGGGGAATAATGGAAGTGAAATGGGAAAGGATTCTTTATTCTGGAAAAGACAACATCTCCGCGTGTCCTCTTACCCAGGTCTCCCAGCTGTACATGTCCCAGGACATAGAGACCACTCTTCTTGATGTCGTTGATGAAGGTGATGAGACCTACACTGCTACGGGGGTTAGATACCATCAGCAACACCTGGGGTCTCCAGAACTTCACATGGTCCTTACGCACGTCCAACATCAACAGGTACTTACGCACCTGGAGGGAGAGAAAGAGAGACAGGTTACAACAGAGATATATACTGTATTCTCTATAGCAGTGGTTCCCAACCGTTTTGGGTTAAATGTACCACCAACTGAATTTTGCTCTGCCAGAAGAAGTACCCCCTCATTTTGGTCTCATGAGCCTTCTCAATTACCCCATGGATAGGCCAAGTACTCCCGGGGGTCCTAGTACCCATGCTTGGTAACCACTGCTCTATACTGCACACACAATAGTTATCAGGACTGGATGACTGGAATGCTAAGTGGTAACAACACACAGACGCAGAATCTTAATTTGACCTATAGTCACAGCAAAATAATTTTAGTCTGGTAGTTAGGCTATTAGCCGTAGGCTACATGAAAGGTGCAATACTGTTAAGATAACCATGTGTTAGTGTGGGCTTTCAGTGAATTTATTTAAATCACAAAGCGCCTCTGCATTTCCTTCGGCACAGTAAAATTCTCAGCAACAAAAGACTGATCAAATGAAGATCCTACATGTGTAGAGTACATTGGTTGCCAAGGCATGTTGCTACTACTGTAGTGGCCAGATGATTTGGCAAACTCCCCAGTTGTTCATTGCTATTCCATACATGTTCATGTCATATACATTATGTATGGTACAACAACAAACCACAGAGGAGTTGGCTAAATCACAGATCTGGTTACTACAGGCAACTAGAAAAATGGTGTATATCGCTAAAGTTTGACACTCTGAATAAAACCATTCCTTCACTCTTCTCTGACACACACGTTCTTGTGCATCCCCCACACCAAGCTCCCCGTCTGCAGAGTGTCTGTGTGGTCTAGTCAGGATTCTGTCAATGCAGAAACAAATTGGATCCACAATCAGAATCCCATTAAGACATGAGCCTGTAGCAGAGACTGCAGACTAGGGAGTGTGTGGTGGTCATGAAGAGATAGATGTCATTAAGGAAAGGGAGTACCGCCGACCTCCAGCCATATTCTCATTACATAAGATCACAGAGCTGTAATTATATCTATAGTACTAATGTTGAAACATTCCTGGAACATAAACCTGCCTCTCCTATATTCAGTCCTGTTACCTAGCCAACCATACAGATAATTAGCAAATACTAGGTCCAAATGGCAGATATTCAAGATAATGGGACTATTAAAATCCTCTGAAAACATTGTTCCTTCCACCCTTCCTTGGAGTGATCACTGAAGGGGCATGGCTGGATATGCGAAAGATGTGTAGTCGATACTAGGTTTCCTTAAGATCAATGATTACTTTACAGGAGACAGGATACTAAGATAAGTATTTTAATAACTAATCACTATGATAAAAAGTACTGAAACCATGCTTATGACCAGACAACCTGATCTGAATAATTAGTGTGTGTGTGTGAATGCATGTTTATGTGAGAGTGTGTGCATGTTTGTGTTTACATACGGCTAATGATGAGAAAGCTAAACACTCATAATAACACAATCATTATCATCATAATCATCATTATCAAAGTTTCTGCTAAACAGAGAAAGGTCCTGGAGTCAATGTGCTTCTGCCTCCTCCACTCATCTACCGCTCCATCTCTCCATCACGCCGTCTCTCTCCATCACCCTCTCTCCTGATCCATCTCGATCTTCTGATCCATCACTTCTATTCTCAATCACTCCTCTCCATTACCCTCTTCCATTGCATTTCCAACTTGTATTATTTTAGCAATCTATAAACTTAATTTCTATCACTCCTTCAATACTATCAGCTTGCATCTCCTTGGCTGGATCACATGAATCCCTTCTTCGTCTTTCCTCAATGTCACCCAGTTGGCACCGATCCATACTGAGCACTGCCGAAACATGCACCCTCGTAATCCCCAGACACGCACACACACACGTTAGTTTAATCTAAGTGGGCCAGTCTCTCTGCGTTCCCCTCGTTTCCCTCTCTCCCTGGGGACTGGGGGATGGGGAGGAGAGGAGGGAGCAGTGGAGGAGAAAGGCTCAATAAGTTAAGTGGCTGTAATAATGCTCCTGGAGCAGCCTAGCTTTTGACAGGCTCCTGGCACCTTACTGCCCTGGCAACCGTCCCCTTGGCAACGGTCCCTCCTAGCAACACTACCCCCCTCCTTGAAAATATGGTGTGCAGAGCAAAAGGCTTGTAAAATAGAGGACAAATGCACAAACACTTCTGGATAAGAGGCTTGGACGGTATACCGTATATACACACACACCTTATACCAGGGTATTTCCAAATAGCCATGGGATGGTTTTTCAATACCGTCAAAACTATTTCTTTGAAGTTTTTCAATAAATTGTCATATTTGTAGCTACTTAAGTAAATACCCACAGTCAACTTGTGCAATACGTTAGGAGATAAAGCAAATTGCGTTCTTAAATTTCACCTGGCACATTATTCTACATTATGAAGCTTACCATAGTTGAGCAACTTGTTTGTAAATAACAACGGGTGAAAGAGGGAGCAGGTGACTGAGGTGAGTAGAGCTGTGTATTGACAAGGGTTGCATTTTATATTCAAAGTCATGACAACAGAAGAGCAACGCTATTTGGCTGGCAGTCACACAAGGAGCTTACAATGAAAAAGCAAGGTCTTTTTTGCAAAAATTATGCATGGCCATCATATTTCTAATGTTTATCATAGAAAGAATGTAGCCAGCTGCATTTCCTATGTTTTAAAGTTAATCTAGAATTTTACTGGAGAAAAGTAGGCTGGTTACACTGAGAAAAGTGCCAGAGAAAAGTAGGCTGGTTACACTGAGAAAAGTGCCAGAGAAAAGTAGGCTGGTTACACTGAGAAAAGTGCCAGAGAAAAGTAGGCTGGTTACACTGAGAAAAGTGCCAGAGAAAAGTAGGCTGGTTACACTGAGAAAAGTGCCAGAGAAAAGTAGGCTGGTTACACTGAGAAAAGTGCCAGAGAAAAGTAGGCTGGTTACACTGAGAAAAGTGCCAGAGAAAAGTAGGCTGGTTACACTGAGAAAAGTGCCAGAGAAAAGTAGCTCCACATCAGTCAGAGCGCTGTCTGCTGATACTGCAACAGAAACACAAAATTAGTCTGATGAAGAGCAGAAATTACAACAAGAAGCATTTTAGACCTGCGTTTACAAAACACAGCCAAAATACACAATTTCTTATGCATTTTATATTGTTTTCCTGTATGAACTAATTCTGCATTAATGCGACCCTCAACTTTAATTTGCTAGACATCTAAGTAAGAGGCTGAATTAATAAGGCGACAGGGTTAGCTTTCTGCCATGTTTGAGAAGTCAAAGCCCTTTGGATGAGTTCTGTACAACTGCCACTGTTATCTTGATTCTCTGGCGTTTTTTTTCCTTCTCTCTTCTCAGCCAGTCTGCTCCTCCCCCTCCCTAAAGTCAGAGCAAGCAGGCCCGTTGCCCTAGTGAATCCAGACTCCACACATGTACGGATGCTGCACTAGCGACAGCACCGTTGTTGTTCCTTCAGAGAAGGATGCATAACAAATGGGTTAATTTGCACAACGTTGCTCATTCACAATCGCTTGAAGATGTCCAAACTCACCAAAAAAGACATTTAGTAACTCCTATATATGTTTAACTTTGAGCTAGATTGCTTGTCTTTGCGATTCATTTATTTTAGTTTGCGCTCGTTAACATACAGTACTTATCTAGCAGCTTGAAATTTGCTATTAATTATGCAAATGTTGTTAGCATTCTGGTAATAGACGCCCAATGGGCTTTTATGCGGTTTTGTGTACTAAACCGGTAAAACCGTAAATCTCGAGATGAGAAGTACAGTATAACTTTTATTTTTTTATTTTTTTTATTTGACCTTTATTTAACTAGGCAAGTCAGTTAAGAACAAATTCTTATTTTCAATGACGGCCTAGGAACAGTGGCCGTCCACTAGGTTAACTGCCTGTTCAGGGGCAGAACGACAGATTTGAACCTTGTCAGCTCGGGGGTTTGAACTTGCAACCTTTCGGTTACTAGTCCAACGCTCTAACCACTAGGTTACCCTGCCGCCCCGATCTGGACACCGCTCAACCCTACTGGATGACATCATAATGTTCTGCAGACTGATGTAGCTGAGGAAGTGAATGTGGCGCAGAAGTGTGTGTGTGTGTACACACTGTACTGTGTACCTGGTGGAAGATGAGAGCCTGGCTGATATAGCCCCAGCTGCTGGTAGGGCTGAGGTAGTGGATGAGCAGCAGTAGAAGCAGCATGAAGGCGATGGAGGCAGAGGCATAGATAGAGTTGATCAGGAACATCATAACAGCACAGCCCACGATGCCCAGCACACAGGTGTGCCACGTGAAGTAACGGAACGTGGGCCTGGAGGGAGAGGGGGGAGGGTTTACACACACACACACACACACACACACACACACACACACACACACACACACACGTAAATGCATTTGCTTTTAGAGATGCAAATTATCTTAATTTCTCTCTCGCTTTCCCACTCTCGCTCACGTGAGCATTCTAAGTGAATGTAAAGCTCTTTTTAAGCATGATAAACAACTGGAGGTGAGGCAGTATATAGAAAGTGATGGGGTTATTTATCTGCTGTGTTTTTGTGAGCAGTCTTAATGACTAACTGCATCTATAGAAAAGGTGTACAGTTTGTGTGTAGTGTCCATGCACGTGTGTGTGTTAATGTGTGTGAGTTTGAGCGAGAGTAAATTAGTGTGTGTTAGTTCATGTGTGAGTGAGTGCCATTCAGAGGGTGAATGGGCAAGACAAAATATTTAAATGCCTTTGAACGGGGTATGGCAGTAGCTGCCAGGCGCACCGGTTTGAGTGTATCAAGAACAGTCCACCAACCAAGTGACATCCAGCCAACTTAACAACTTTGGGAAACATTGGAGTCAACATGGGCCAGCATCCCTGTGGAAAGCTTTCGACAGTAAAGCCCATGTCTCAATGAATTGAGGCTGTTCTAAGGGTAAAATGGGGTGCAACTCAATGTTTTATGCATCACTGCTGTAGATATTCTTAGTTTAGCGTGTGTAAATTCCCCCGGTGTACATACACTCAGCAAAAAAAGAATCGTCCTCTCACTGGCAACTATGTTTATTTCAGAAAACTTAACATGTGTAAATATTTGTATGAACATAAGATTCAACAACTGAGAAATAAACTGAACAGGTTCCACAGACATGTGACTAACAGAAATTGAATAATGAGTCCCTGAACAAAGGGGGGGGGGGGGGGGGTGTCAAAATCAAAAGTAACAGTCAGTATCTGGTGTGGCCACCAGCTGCATTAAGTAGTGCAGTGCCTCTCCTCCTCATGGACTGCACCAGATTTGCTAGTTCTTGCTGTGAGATGTTACCACACTCTTCCACCAAGGCACCTGCAAGTTCCCGGACATTTCTGGGGGGAATGGCCCTAGCCCTCACCCTCCGATCCAACAGGTCCCAGACGTGCTCAATGGGATTGAGATCCGGGCTCTTCACTGGCCATGGCAGAACACTGACATTCCTGTCGTGCAGGAAATCACGCACAGAAGGAGCAGTATGGCTGGTGGCATTGTCATGCTGGAGGGTCATGTCAGGATGAGCCTGCAGGAAGGGTACCATATGAGGAGGAGGATGTCTTCCCTGTAACACACAGCGTTGAGATTGCCTGCATGACAACAAGCTCAGTCCGATGACGCTGTGACACACTGCATGATGGACCCTCCACCTCCAAATCAATCCCGCTCCAGAGTACAGGCCTCGGTGTAAAGCTCATTCCTTTGACGATAAACGCAAATCCGACCATCACCCCTGGTGAGACAAAACCGAGACTCGTCAGAGAAGAGCACTTTTTGCCAGTCCTGTCTGGTCCAGCGACGGTGGGTTTGTGCCCATGGGTGATGTTGTTGCCAGTGATGTCTGGTGAGGACCTGCCTTACAACAGACCTACAAGCCCTCAGTCCAGCCTCTCAGCCTATTTCGTACAGTCTGAGCACTGATGGAGGGATTGTGTATTCCTGGTGTAACTCTGGCAGTTGTTGTGCAGGTGTTACACGTGGTCTGCCACTACGAGGACGATCAGCTGTCCATTCTGTCTCCCTGTAGCGTTGTTTTAGACATCTCACAGTACAGACATCGCAATTTATTGCCCTGGCCACATCTGCAGTCCTCATGCAGCATGACCAAGGCACATTCACGCAGATGAGCAGGGACCATCTATCTTTTGGTGTTTTTCAGAATCTGTAGAAATGAAAACTTAGGACACTAAAGAGGCCTAACTGTGACCTTAATTGCGTACTCTCTGTAAGCGGTTAGTGTCTTAACAACCGTTCCACAGGTGCATGTTCATGAATTGTTTATGGTTCATTGAACTATCATGCGAAACAGTGGCTAAACCCTTTATAATTAAGATATTTGAAGTTATTTGGATTTTTACGAATTATCTTTGAAAGACAGGGTCCTGAAAAGGGGACGTTTCATTTTTTTGCTGAATTTATGTATGGATAGCATTTTGATACTGCTATATGGGTTGTTAATTGGATTTGTCTGCCATTCTTGATTTATTTTCTTACATTCTAGCTGTTTGACATTTGACTGCATTGTTAGGAGCTTGTAACATAAGCATTTCGCTGCATCGCTATAAACACCTGTTGAACTGTGTACACGACCAATAAACTTCGATTTGACTTGATAAAGGTCAGCCATTTGTCAGGGAGTTGGTCAACCATGGTGTGATAACATAGTTGAAAATAATGAATTTAATTGATCTGCACTTTGTGTTTGTTAGCTAGCCAGCCAGTTTTAAAGGACTGCCAATATTATGCCAACATTCCATTCAAACAATGCAGTCAATCCACAGCCATACACCGGTTGAAATCAGCTAATGATAGGATTTAGACAAGTTGTAAATGCAACATTTACTGTTCTTGTATCGTATAATAGCACTCACAGCTTTCCAAGAAAACAAACATTGAGGGCTCCATTTCAACAAGCCTATCACAATGGTAAATCTAAGCGCAGGAAACAGTGTTATAGTTTCAGGGGTGTCAGAAATATTTTTGCCTTTTTCACCATCACAAATAACAGCGCACTTGCTGGCGTTGGAGCGAAAGGGCCGGGTTTTGATGAATAAATGAATAAACAAGTTGTGGGTGTGTCGAGGCTCGCCTACTGGCTAGGCCTACTGTACATTCAGTAGCATTCACACTGATATAGAGGCTAGGCCTACTGTACATTCAGTAGCATTCACACTGAAACAGAGGCTAGGCCTACTGAACATTCAGTAGCATTCACACTGATATAGAGGCTAGGCCTACTGTACATTCAGTAGCATTCACACTGAAACAGAGGCTAGGCCTACTGAACATTCAGTAGCATTCACACTGAAACAGAGGCTAGGCCTACTGAACATTCAGTAGCATTCACACTGAAACAGAGGCTAGGCCTACTGTACATTCAGTAGCATTCACACTGAAACAGAGGCTAGGCCTACTGTACAATCAGTAGCATTCACACTGATAGAGGCTAGGCCTACTGTACATTCAGTAGCATCCACACTGAAACAGAGGCTAGGCCTACTGAACATTCAGTAGCATTCACACTGAAACAGAGGCTAGGCCTACTGTACATTCAGTAGCATTCACACTGAAACAGAGGCTAGGCCTACTGTACATTCAGTAGCATTTACACTGAAACAGAGGCTAGGCCTACTGTACATTCAGTAGCATTTACACTGAAACAGAGGCTATGCCTACTGTACATTCAGTAGCATTCACACTGAAACAGAGGCTAGACCTACTGTACATTGCATTATGCCCGAGCATGGACATGCCAAACATTGTCAATAAGCAAGATTAAATTCATTATTGATAAGGCCTAAAAAGACAACATATAAAACACATTTTAAACAAAACAACTTGTTTTAAATTGGCGATGTCAGACTTACAGGCACCACAATTGCTCCCCGCTGGCATAGAATGTTAAAACAATGCAGACTATGGAGGATTTTCACAGTAGCTGGACAAAGATCCAATATAGAGAAAGAGAGAACTGTTTTATGAACAAAATCTGAACCATTTTACAATCAGATCGCATTCAAACATCTCCAGAAGTTGCATTGCATGAGCACCACATATGTTGTAACCGTAAAACCAGAAAGGTGAATCATTCTAATAAGATTGGTTGTAATAAAGAAAAAAAAAAAGTTTTTTTATAAACAATAAATGTAAGATGTAATGACATCATAAAAATGGCCAGCATAAAAAACACATTGCTGTTGAACCAGCCGTTGTTATATAGGCCTACGGGAGGGCTTGGGTTGTGAACATATGAAATGGAAAATAAGCTGTTGTTACAGGTTACTTCTAAAGACGACGTTCACAGAGGTTCTCATCTGTCGTTTCAGGATGGGCATGGACACGTCATCTACATCATGGACTGGGTTTTACGTTTGTCCAATACCTGACCTGAATGGACAGAATGTCTGCCAAAAACGCATAGATAAAGGAATGTCTGCACACTGTTTAACTCCTCTCAAATGTTATATTTTTATAAAGGGTCTGTGATTAAGATTTATTTCCAAGCGATCTCAGGAACCAAACCCTTTATCGACAGTCTTGACTACTTGGCAATTGCATTGGGTAAGTCAAAAAAAAGCATTTATTGAGAGGGGATGCTATGCCAAATAAAGCGAAATAAGAAAAACAAGATGTTTTTATGTTAATAAATACGAACTATACAGGCACCAAAAGCACATTAGGCTACTCTTGTTCCATATGTGCAGTGTGCGTCACGACTGGATAGGCCGTGACGGAGTTTCTGCTGTCAATTCATGATATAACCAACTGAGTTCCCGCTAAAACCAGGTATTGGTTGGTCTTAAAAATCCATATCAGCGCTGCCTGAAATCAGCACTTTGGATCATGTTTTTAAGGACACATTTCCACGCCGCCCAAGCGAGCTGAGCGCAAACGAGCTGATATAAGAACCTGCCGTTAGGGCTGGAAAATGCCAGTGCGCCAGTTTTTACATGACGAAATTGCAAACTAACCTGCGTTTGACAACTAGCGCCACCTTAACGCCAGCCAGGAATAGAGCCCCGAGACATTTAAGGTCCGTTTACATACATTTTAAGAGGCTATTTATACAGAACATCTGTATAATACCCGTATAAATAATTATATGACAATATTTTAGGTTGACAATTGTATTACACCATTTCTGTACATTCGGAAAGTATTCAGACCCCTTGATTTTTCCTCACCATTCTACACACACTACCCCATAATGACAAAGCAAAAAAAATAAAAATACAAAAATAAATACCTTACTTACATAAGTATTCAGACCCTTTGCTATGAGACTCGAAATTGAACTCAGGTGCATCCTGTTTCCACTGAACATCCTTGAGATGTTTCTACAACTTGGAGTCCACCTGTGGTAAATTCAATTGATTGGGCATGATTTGGAAAGGCACACACACTGTCTATATAAAAAAGGTCCCACTGTTGATAGTACATGTCAGAGCAAAAACCAAGCCATGAGGTCAAAGGAATTGTCCATAGAGCTCCAAGACAGAATTGCATCTAGGCACAGATCTGGGGAAGGGTACATTTCTGCAGCATTGAAGGTCCCCAAGAACACAGTGGCCTCCATCATTCTTATATGGAAGAAGTTTGGAACCACCAAGACTCTTCCTAGATCTGTCCGCCTGGCCAAACTGAGCAATCGGGGTAGAAGAGCCTTGGTCAAGGAGGTGACCAAGAACCCGATGATCACTCTGAAAGAGCTCCTGAGTTCCTCTCTGGAGATGGGAGAACCTTCCAGAAGGACAACCATCTCTGCAGCACTCCACCAATCAGGCCTTTATGGTAGAGTGACCAGACGGAAGCCATTCCTCAGTAAAAAAGCACGACAGCCCGCCTGGTCTTACCCAAAAGGCACCTAAAGACTCAAACCATGAGAAACAAGATTCTCTGGTCTGATGAAACCAAGATTGAACTCCTAGGCTTGAATACCAAGCATCCCTTCTGGAGGAAACATGGCGCCATCCCTACGGTGAAGCAAAGTGGTGGCAGCATCATGTTGTGGGGATGTTTTTCAGCGTCAAGGACTGGGAGACTTGTCAGGAGGGAAAGATGAACAGAGCAAAGTACAGTGAAAACCTGCTCCAGAGTGCTCAGGAACTCAGACTCGGTGAAGGTTCACCTTCCAACAGGACAACGACCCTAAGCACACAGCCAAGACAATGCAGGAGTGGTGTCAGGACAAGTCTCAATGTCCTTGAGTGGTCGAACCAGAGCCCGGACTTGAACATCTCTGGAGAGACCTGAAAATAGCTGTGCAGCAACGCTCCCCATCCAACCTGACAGAGCTTGAGAGGATCTGCAGAGAGGAATGGGAGAAACTCCCCAAATACAGGTGTATTACACCATTGCTGTAATTTCAGCCAATGGTGTGTCAAAAAAGTACTGAGTTAAGGGAATGGCCTTACTGAAGAGCTGATAGGCTCAGTGACTTTCAACGTGGCACCATCATAGGATGCCACCTTTCCAACAAGTCAGTTCGTCACATTTCTACACTGCTAGAGTTGCCCCGGTCAACTGATCACCATGTAAAATGCCAAGCTTTGGCTGGAGTGGTGTAAAGCTCGCTACCATTGGACTCTCAAGCAGTGGAAAAGTGCTCTCTGGAGTGATGAATAACGCTTCACCATCTGGCAGTCGAACGAAGGGGTTTGGTGGATGCCAGGAAAATGCTACCTACCCAATGCTTAGTGCCAACTGTAAAGTTTAAAGGGAAATCCTAACGCCACAGCGTACAATAACATTCTAGACGATTCTGTGTTACAACTTTATGGCAACATTTTGGGGAAGGCCCTTTCCTGTTTCAGCATGTCAATGCCCCATGCACAAAACAATGTCCATACAGAAATGGTTTGTTGATATCGGTGTGGATGAACTTGAGTGGCCTGCAGAGCCCTGTTCTCCACCCCATCGAACACCTTTGGGATGAATTGGAACACCGACTGTGAGCCAGGCCTAACGCCCAACATCAGTGCCCGACCTCACTAATGCTTGTGAATGAATGGAAGCAAGTCCATACAGCAATGCCCCAACATCTAGTGGAAAGCCCGTCTAGAAGAGTGGAGGCTGTTATAACAGCAGACGAGGGACCAACTCCATATTTTTTTATTTTACCTTTATTTAACCAGGTAGGCAAGTTGAGAACAAGTTCTCATTTACAATTGCGACCTGGCCAAGATAAAGCAAAGCAGTTCGACAGATACAACGACACAGAGTTACACATGGAGTAAAACAAACATACAGTCAATAATACAGTATAAACAAGTCTATATACAATGTGAGCAAATGAGGTGAGAAGGGAGGTAAAGGCAAAAAAGGCCATGGTGGCAAAGTAAATACAATATAGCAGGTAAAACACTGGAATGGTAGTTTTGCAATGGAAGAATGTGCAAAGTAGAAATAAAAACAATGGGGTGCAAAGGAGCAAAATAAATAAATAAATTAAATACAGTTGGGAAAGAGGTAGTTGTTTGGGCTAAATTATAGGTGCAGTAATCTGTGAGCTGCTCTGACAGTTGGTGCTTAAAGCTAGTGAGGGAGATAAGTGTTTCCAGTTTCAGAGATTTTTGTAGTTCGTTCCAGTCACTGGCAGCAGAGAACTGGAAGGAGAGGCGGCCAAAGAAAGAATTGGTTTTGGGGGTGACTAGATAGATATACCTGCTGGAGCGTGTGCCACAGGTGGGAGATGCTATGGTGACCAGCGAGCTGAGATAAGGGGGGACTTTACCTAGCAGGGTCTTGTAGATGACATGGAGCCAGTGGGTTTGGCGACGAGTATGAAGCGAGGGCCAGCCAACGAGAGCGTACAGGTCGCAATGGTGGGTAGTATATGGGGCTTTGGTGACAAAACGGATTGCACTGTGATAGACTGCATCCAATTTGCTGAGTAGGGTATTGGAGGCTATTTTGTAAATGACATCGCCAAAGTCGAGGATTGGTAGGATGGTCAGTTTTACAAGGGTATGTTTGGCAGCATGAGTGAAGGATGCTTTGTTGCGAAATAGGAAGCCAATTGTAGATTTAACTTTGGATTGGAGATGTTTGATATGGGTCTGGAAGGAGAGTTTACAGTCTAACCAGACACCTAAGTATTTGTAGTTGTCCACGTATTCTAAGTCAGAGCCGTCCAGAGTAGTGATGTTGGACAGGCGGGTAGGTGCAGGTAGCGATCAGTTGAAAAGCATGCATTTAGTTTTACTTGTATTTAAGAGCAATTGGAGGCCACGGAAGGAGAGTTGTATGGCATTGAAGCTTGCCTGGAGGTTAGTTAACACAGTGTCCAAAGAAGGGCCGGAAGTATACAGAATGGTGTCGTCTGCGTAGAGGTGGATCAGAGACTCACCAGCAGCAAGAGCGACCTCATTGATGTATACAGAGAAGAGAGTCGGTCCAAGAATTGAACCCTGTGGCACCCCCATAGAGACTGCCAGAGGTCCGGACAGCAGACCCTCCGATTTGACACACTGAACTCTATCAGAGAAGTAGTTGGTGAACCAGGCGAGGCAATCATTTGAGAAACCAAGGCTGTCGAGTCTGCCGATGAGTATGTGGTGATTGACAGAGTCGAAAGCCTTGGCCAGATCAATGAATACGGCTGCACAGTAATGTTTCTTATCGATGGCGGTTAAGATATCGTTTAGGACCTTGAGCGTGGCTGAGGTGCACCCATGACCAGCTCTGAAACCAGATTGCATAGCAGAGAAGGTATGGTGAGATTCGAAATGGTCGGTAATCTGTTTGTTGACTTGGCTTTCGAAGACTTTAGAAAGGCATGGTAGGATAGATATAGGTCTGTAGCAGTTTGGGTCAAGAGTGTCCCCCCCTTTGAAGAGGGGGATGACCGCAGCTGCTTTCCAATCTTTGGGAATCTCAGACGACACGAAAGAGAGGTTGAACAGGCTAGTAATAGGGGTGGCAACAATTTCGGCAGATAATTTTAGAAAGGAAGGGTCCAGATTGTCTAGCCCGGCTGATTTGTAGGGGTCCAGATTTTGCAGCTCTTTCAGAACATCAGCTGAATGGATTTGGGAGAAGGAGAAATGGGGAAGGCTTGGGCGAGTTGCTGTTGGGGGTGCAGTGCTGTTGACCGGGGTAGGAGTAGCCAGGTGGAAAGCATGGCCACCCGTAGAAAAATGCTTATTGAAATTCTCAATTATGGTGGATTTATCAGTGGTGACAGTGCTTCCTATCTTCAGTGCAGTGGGCAGCTGGGAGGAGGTGTTCTTATTCTCCATGGACTTTACAGTGTCCCAGAACTTTTTTGAGTTAGTGTTGCAGGAAGCAAATTTCTGCTTGAAAAAGCTAGCCTTGGCTTTTCTAACTGCCTGTGTATAATGGTTTCTAGCTTCCCTGAACAGCTGCATATCACGGGGGCTATTCGATGCGAATGCAGAACGCCATAGGATGTTTTTGTGTTGGTTAAGGGCAGTCAGGTCTGGGGAGAACCAAGGGCTATATCTGTTCCTGGTTCTAAATTTATTGAATGGGGCATGTTTATTTAAGATGATTAGAAAGGCATTTAAAAAAAAATATCCAGGCATCCTCTACTGACGGAATGAGATCAATATCCTTCCAGGATACCCCGGCCAGGTCAATTAGAAAGGCCTGCTCGCTGAAGTGTTTCAGGGAGCGTTTTACAGTGATGAGTGGAGGTCGTTTGACCGCTGACCCATTACAGATGCAGGCAATGAGGCAGTGATCGCTGAGATCTTGGTTGAAGACAGCAGAGGTGTATTTAGAGGGGAAGTTGGTTAGGATGATATCTATGAGGGTGCCTGTGTTTGTTCGACGAGCAGGCGTCCACATACTTATGGTAGTGGATCACATGCCTTACTTGTATTTTCCACCATAAATAAAATCAGGATTATGCCTCTACCACCATTCATTCCAATTAGACTGGTTTGGATTTCTCCCTGACCAATATGTCTGCCATTTTCATCCCATTCTGGAACTGAGGGTTTTTGACATAGCCCCTCTAGTAAATTAATAGGATGTTTGTGAGTGAGTGTGTGTGTATGTATGTGTGTATGTGTATGTGTGTGTGTGTGTGTGTATGTGTATATATATATATATATATATATATATATATATATATATATATATATATATATATATATATATATATATATATATATATATATATATATATATATATATATATATATATATATATATATATATATATATATATATATAGAGCTTACAGAAAGTCTATACCCCCTGACTTTTTTCAACATTTTGTTGCTTAACAAAGTGGGATTGAAAGAGATTAATGGATTTTTTTGTCATCAATTTACAAAATACTCCATAATGTCAAAGTGAAAAGAAAATTCTACACATTTTTAGTAATTAACAAAAATGTCATAACTAAAATAGTCATTGCATAAGTAATCACCCTCCTTGTTTAGGCAAGCCTAAGTTAGTTCAGGAGTCAAATTTGGCTGAACTAATCACATAAAGTGATATGGACTCACTATGTGAAATAATAGGGGATGACATGATTTGAATGACTACCTCTTCCTCTGTCCCCCATACAGTTAAGTATTGAATTTCAAGCACAGATTCAACTACAAAGACCAGGGAGTTTTTCAAATGCCTAAAAGGAGGGCAGTGACTGGTAGATATGCAACAATAAGAAATTAGACATTGCATTTACAGTGAGGCAAAAAAGTATTTAGTCAGCCACTAATTGTGCAAGTTCTCCCACTTAAAAATATGAGAGAGGCATTGAAGATGAAACGTGGCTGGGTCTTTCAGCATGACAATGATCCCAAACACACCGCCCGGGCAATGAAGGAGTGGCTTCGTAAGAAGCATTTCAAGGTCCTGGAGAGGCCTAGCCAGTCTCCAGATCTCAACCACATAGAAAATCTTTGGAGGGAGTTGAAAGTCCGTGTTGCCCAGCAACAGCCCCAAAACATCACTGCTCTAGAGGAGATCTGCATGGAGGAATGGGCCAAAATACCAGCAACAGTGTGTGGAAACCTTGTGAAGACTTACAGAAAACGTTTGACCCGTCATTGCCAACAAAGGGTATATAACAAAGTATTGAGATAAACTTTTGTTATTGACCAAATACTTATTTTCCACCATAATTTGCAAATAAATTCATTACAAATCTTACAATGTGATTTTCTTTCTCATTTTGTCTGTCATAGTTGAAGTGTACCTATGATGACAATTACAGGCCTCTCATCTTTTTATGTAGATCGTTAAAATATACAATTAAATACATTTTTATTCCCACTTTGTAATACAATCAAATGTGAAAAAGTCCAAGGGAGGTGTGTGTGTGTCAGTGTGTGTGATGCGTCTGAGCTCCCCCATATGGGCAGGTGCAGAAAAGGTAGGATCATTGATCACGTAGTGACCCTAATCTCCTGCAATAACATCTTCAGCAGATAAACAGCTATTAAGGATAGCTACTGTCATTTCCATCCAAATGAACAGGCCCGGGCCCAGCTGGGAGCGCTAGGCTACGCTAAAAGACAGCTTCATTAACAGAGTGGAACGCACCCGAGCACTAAATGCTTCATAGCCCACTAAAACGTGATGGGGAGAGAGATAAAGAAAGACTGGCGCAGTCGTTACCCTTCTCTTCTTTTCCGTTCTCTCCATCACTAGAGTGAAATGCTCTTCTTTTCCCCTACTATTTGCTCTAACTTTCTCTCCCCACTTTCCATTTGTTTTATTGCCAATTTCACATAATTTGTCACCCCAATGTCTTACTTCTCAATCTTAACCCCCCCTTCCTCCTCTCACAATCCCTCTTCTATCCACTCCTCTCTTACTCTCCCTCCCTGACAGTGTTATTATTTTAAAAGCTCACCCTGCCCGTGCTCCCTCTCCACCTCCCTTTCTTTTGCTCTTTCTAATCCCTCTCTCATTAGTGTCAGTGTATCGCTGGCACTCCCCATGTCTCCCCCTTCTTCCCACCTCCCTCCTTGCCCGCAACCCAATCATTTCCCAATGACTGATGTCACTTTGCTGACATCAGCGAAAACACAAAAAAAAAGTGTCCACCATCAAGTACTTAGGGAGAGCGAGAGGGGACCCGGCAGCCAGCCAAAAGACACGTCATGATTAGAGAGGACACAACTGCTACTGCCAACCATCACCTTAAAACAACCCCCGTTCTGCAAACACGCACTCAAGTGCACTCAAAGCTGGCAGATCTAGAGGTACGTCAGTGAGTGCTCATTCAGACATTACGTCAGTCATATCATTCAGAAGGGTCTCTCACTGTAATTAGAGTAACCTTCACAAAATGTACGCTAAGAGTGACAGAATACAGTCAGACTCACTGCATGTGTAGTTAATAACAGAGCCTGGGCTTCAAGTCTTACCCAAAAACCTAGCCTGTGTGTGTCTAAGCCAGTCAGCCCGGTCCTCTAAACCCAGTAGTCAGTCCCATCAGTAGTGAACATACTGCCCCAGAGGAGCGCTCTGGAAAACTGGAGCCAGTCACTGATGAAGCTGCAGCCAACCCCTTTACACACACATTCAGAAAGATGAAGAGGAGTGTTGGACACAGTGGACACATTTACGGGACACCGTTTTTTAATTAAAAAAAGATTCACACCCCTATACACAATATTCTTTGACACACACACAGACACACACACTTAACAAGCAGACAGCTCTTCCGCTACATCATAATTCAGCAGTCCCCTCCCCTTCCCATCAGCTAAACAACCGTGTGCCAAATTTAGGGGAAAGGAAATATTTCTGCTAAATTAGTTATGCTAATTACAGAGCAGTTCTCAGGGGAGAGCAGCGCTAAATGGCTTTAAATGATTTTCGCCTGGAAAGAGGTGCAGGGAACACAATCAACAACAACAAAAACAACAACACCCAGAACCCGCCCTGCAACAACAGCAGCAGCAACATGCTAATATAATTAAGGAAGTGCACCACAGCAGCTAGCCAACCACGTGCCTTATCAGCCCCCAGCTGAACCACATCGGCCAATAGGGAGGGCGATAAGGAGAGAGGGAAAAGTTTGGGTAACATACATACACATATAAATAAAACTTTTCTAACTTTATATTCCCTTGACACATGGACAAGCACAGATATGGACAGAGAAGTACAGTGAGGTAGGAACTTCTAGAGATATTTTTCATTAAGGAGAAACTGTGTTGTGATATACGTGTCCAAACACCAACCCAATCACACATTATTAACAGCATACATTAGAGCTGCACGACATGATTATCTAGGTACTCTTAGCGCTAAGACTAACTGAAATGTGCTGCCTGCTTGAGTGAAAGGAGGTGGGTCTTGGTGTGTGTTTGCGCAGTGGATATTGCATGTCTATATCGTAACTTCAATTAAAATGTGATTAATTGTGATTACATCAACATTTGAGGATTCACAGTATTCAACACACACACTTATTTTCAGTCCTTCTCAGATGTGCAGCTGGGAGCTGTGGCCAGTTTATGTCTTAATTAGCACGTGGCCACAACACCCAGCTGGTGAACACTGTGGAACACCAACTCTCCACACCATCCAACCATCAGATAGAGAGAGCATGGCATCCTCTCTTCTTCAAAGAAGTCATGAGACCTAATGTAGCCTAAGCTACTGAAAATAGGCCTTTTACACAATGAAATCATGACAGGAGAGTTTGATTCATATTAAAATAGAGATGTGTTCAGACAGACTACTTTAGGAAACTTACTGAAGGGACATACCGTATAGGCCTATAGAGATAATCAGCCAACTCACACACCAGTAAAGCACCTGTCAATCAATGCAACCAGCAAATATTTCTCCTTTCCTGAAAACATATTAAAAAACCTTGGCCTACCTTTCCAGAAGTAGGCTATAAGATAATGAATTGACAAGGAAAGTATGAAGCGGACAGCTATGCTGTAGTGTGAACACGAAATTGGCCATCATCAAAATAGCAACAAATACACACGTCCTCAGCCTATTTATCAGCAACGCTGATCAGAGGGGGGGTGTTGGAAAGACTTTTTACTGTGAGGAACTATTATAATTTGAATGGATGTAAAACAAACTAAAAAAAAAAAAGGACTTTGTTGACGAAAAGCTGGGCACTAAATAATAAGTTCATAAGATAGTGTAAGTGCAATTCCTCAAGAATATCTTAAGATTTAATGATTTTCTTACAAATATCTTCTTACGAATCATCTTAAGAAGTTTGTTGCTAGGCAATAAATTTAGCTAGCTAGCAATCGGGTACTTCTGCGCGCACACACACACACAAAGCTCCGTCAACATTAATAGGACAAAGAAACTAGACACATGCTCAATGCTCAGAGTGCGTAAATGATAGTATGATAAACCAAAAATGTGTTTCTCATAAGTGTAGCAGGTTGTGAAATCTGCAAATAGCTCTGGCTGGGCCACTCAAGGACATTCAGAGACTTGTTCCAAAGCCACTCCTGCTTTGTCTTGGCTGTGTGCTTAGTGTCTTGTCCTGTTAGGTGAACTTTTGCCCCAGTCGGAGGTCCTGAGCACTCCGGAGCAGGTTTTCATCAAGGATCTCTGTACTTTGCTCTGTTCATCTTTCCCTCGTTCCTGACTAGTCTCCCAGTCCCTGCATCTGAAAAACATCCATATACTGCCACCACGCTTCACTGTAGGGATGGTGCCAGGTTTCCTCCAGACGTGACGCTTGGCAATCAGGCCAAGGAGTTCAATCTTGGTTTCATCAGACCAGAGAATCTTGTTTCTCATTGTCTGAGTCCTTTAGGTGCCTTTTGGCAAACTCCAAGAGTGCTATCATGTGCCATTTACTGAGGAGTGGCTTCCGTCTGGCTACTCTACCATAAAGGCCTGATTGGTAGAGTGCTGCAGAGATGGTTGTCCTTCTGGTAGGTTCTCCCTTATCCACAGAGGAACTCCAGAGCTCTGTCAGAGTGACTATCAGTTTCTTGGTCACCTCCCTGACCAAGGACCTTCTCCCCCGATTGATCAGTTTGGCCAGGCAGCCAGCTCTTCTTAGAGTATTGGTGGTTCCAAACTTTTTCCATTTAAGAATGATGGAGGCCACTGTGTTCTTGGGGACCTTCAATACTGCAGAAATCTTTTGGTACCCTTCCCAGATCTGTGTCTTGACACAATCCTGTCTCGGAGCTCTATGGAAAATTCCTTTATCCTCATGGCTTGGCACTGTCAACTGTGGGACCTTATAGACGGGTGTGTGCATTTCCAAATCATGTCCAATCAATTGAATTTACCACAGGTGGACTCCAAAGTTGTAGAAACATCTCAAGGATGATCAATATAAACAGGATGCACCTGAGCTCAATTTCAAGTCTCATAGCAAAGGGTCGGAATACTTATGTAAATGTGTTATCAGTTTAATTTTTTAATATATTTGCAAAAATGTCTAAAAAACAGTTTTTGCTTCGTCATTACGGGGTAGTGTGTATAGATTGATGAGGAAAAAAACTATTTAATCAATTTTAGAATAAGGCTGTAAAGTAACAAAATGTGGAAAAGGTCAAGGGGCCTGAATACTTTCTGAGCGCACTGTACACACACACACACACACACAAAACGCTGTCCCTCCCACACAAATCCCTCACAGATCCAAACACTGCATATGCCACAGGAGCCTGCTAAGGGGAGAACAGCTCATAATAATGGCTGGAATGGCACAAATGGAATTGCATCAATCACCTGGAAACCCATGTGTGCTGTATTTGATACCATTTCACTCATCCGGCTCCAGTCATTACCATGAGCCCGTCCTCCCCAATTAAAGGTGCCACCAACAACCCCCCCCCCCCCCCCCCCCCCCCCCCCACACACACACACACACTTGCTGCTGCTACTCTGCTCTTTATAATAAGAATATCCATCATGATACCTAGTCACTTTACCCTGCCTTCATGTACATATCTACCTCAAAATACCTCGTACACCTGCACATTGATCTGGTACCTGTACATAGCACCATTCTTCTGTACTTTATGTTATTCCTCACGTTAATTACCATTTCATTTTGTATTATTATTTCTTAACTCTGCATCGTTGGGAAATGTTCTTAAGCAAGCATTCCACTGTAAAGTCTACACCAGTTTTATTTGGCGCATGTGATAAATACAGTGACTTAGTACCTGAAGTTAGGAGCCGAGGCCCACTCCAGAGCCAGACAGGCCAGGTCCACAGCTGCATAGACCAGCAGGAAGAAGATAGTTACAATGCTGGCGATGGTGTTCAACTTCCCTGTGAACAACACCAACTATAGAGATGGAGAAAAGAGAAGAGTAAAACTCTGATTAATGTTCCATTGACGGGAGAGAGAAAAAGGACAGAGGGAAGGAATAGTTTCTCCTCTGACCTCCCCAATGCTAAGTCAGTCTCCTTAGTTGACCCCCGAGAGGCTCTTTTACAAAAGCAATAAGTAGCTATTAACTGAGCCCTCAGCCACAGGCCAGCATGGGCAAATTGTGGGCCTGCCAGTGCACCACTCAATCATCTGTGTGTGTGAGATCAGGTCATTCGTCTTCATGCTGCATGCCCAGTCCATGTAACGTGTACATGATACTGCAACATTTCCCCATATTTTTTCTACTCACCCCTTGCTCCCCCATCCATTGCTCCCTTTCTCTCGTCTGAGATTGTTTAACATGGAGTGAGATTAGATTATCATTCGTGTCATCAGTGTATCATTGAAATGGCTGAGAGCGAAAGAGAGAGCGTGCTAGGGATAGAAAGAAGGCCAGGACTAGTGACTCAATGAGCTCTGATACAGGCTAACGATTTCCTCTAATTACTCCCCCACTCCAGCAGAGAAACGGAGCGAGGGATGAGAGAGGAAGAGAAAGACAAGCCATTTAGCCTTTCTCACTTCTTGAAGAGTATCTGACTAGCCAATCATTAACAGAGCTCTCTCCTCTTTGCATCTTTACCCTCCCATCTCTTGCCTCCACTCTCACCCCTGGTCTCCCTTTCTTGTTAAGTCTTGGCCATTTCTCAGTAATCTCAAATGACTTCCCTTTCTCCTCTACTCTCTCAATCTATCTTTCCTTCATCTGACCTGATCAGATTATTGAGCATGTGAAATTAGACCTAATCTATCCTCTGTGTCTCACCTATACTAGGAACCAGGATAGGAGGACAGACACCCAGGAGTTCCCAATGTTTTACCTGTACTAGGAACCAGGATAGGAGGACAGACACCCAGGGGTTCCCATTGTCTTACCTGTACAAGGAACCAGGATAGGAGGACAGACACCCAGGGGTTCCCATTGTCTTACCTGTACTAGGAACCAGGATAGGAGGACAGACACCCAGGGGTTCCCATTGCCAGATGTCTTCTTAGCTGGAGACAACACCGTGCCTGCAGAGAGCGAGAGCATATGTGAGAGCAAGAGGGAGGTCGAGAAGGAGCAAAACGGAGGGGATTAAAGTTAAGGACCACATTTCACAGTTAATACATGAAATTAATTAAATTAGGAGACTTTCAACTCAAATAAATGCAGCCAAGAACAGGGGATGGAGAGAGAGGGAGGAAATAAAAGGAGAGGATAGGAGAGAGGAAGGAAAGGTAAAAGATGGAAGACAAAGCAGATAGTTTTAAACTGGGTGAGATGAGGTGTGTATATGTGTGTTACACTATATTAGCCAGTGGGTGTAGGAGAGTGACAAGGTGATGCCACATGCAGAAGGTTTGAATGACACACACATAAGAACTTCATTTGAAGTTAGACACCTTTAATCAAACAGTCAACTAGGCAAAAACAAAACAAACCCAACAAAAATCTATTTTTAACCCCTGAAAAGCATTGCTAGCAATCCAGAGCTGAGTCAGTCAGTTTGGTTCAGTATGGTTTTGAGTCATCTCCCCTGCTCCAGCTGCCCACTACACGGGAACCCTGCTTAATATCGCTATTCATCTCCCCTATCCACACACAACGCCAGTGAAAGGGGAGACAGAAGAAGCTATAAAGAAAAATAATGAGGGAGAGAACAAGAGAGAAGAGGACATGGGTGTACCCACCAAACAGGTCGTCCCGTGCCAGAGCGTAGAGGATGCGAGAGGCCCCTATCAGGTTACTCATGGCAGCAGACATGGTGGAGGAGTACACACCAACGGTCACCAACGGGTTCCACACATTAATGTCCCGCAGGAAACTGTAGTCCCTCTGGAGGAGAATACTGAGAGAGAAAATCTGATTATTATACACAATTCAAATTAAACACGTGTTACCTATGAAGAGTGAATGGTAACACGCAAACAAACATCAACATGAATAGGTGCAAGAGGAAAGGGGTGAGACAGTGGGTGAAAGAAAGACCGATGTTCCGACTTGATTTGCTGTGTGTCATCTAAATACTTGAATAAGAGATGGAGAGAAAAATCAGAGAGAAAATGGACACCCCTCTCTGATTGTGCCCTGCCTCACTCCACCCCTTTCCCACACAATGGAGCTGTAGAAATCAGAATCAGTAAAGCAAGTCTGCTCCTCTCCCCACCGCTCTTCACTCTCACCATATCTCCCTCAACCACTATTTCCTTCTTCTCAACCTACTACCGCCCCTCCCCCCCCCCCCCATTTCACCAGGTCTTTCTACCCCTCTTTCAATCTCTCTCGCTCCCCCTCTCCGCCCACCCCAGTGTCCCTTCTCTCCGTCCCCTTCTCCCTCTCCGCCCACCCCAGTGTCCCTTCTCTCCGTCCCCTTCTCCCTCTCCGCCCACCCCAGTGTCCCTTCTCTCCGTCCCCTTCTCCCTCTCCGCCCACCCGTGTCCCTTCTCTCCGTCCCCTTCTCCCTCTCCGCCCACCCGTGTCCTTTCTCTCCGTCCCCTTCTCCCTCTCCGCCCAACCGTGTCCCTTCTCTCGCTCCCCGCCCAAGTGTCTATTCTCTCGCTCCCCCTCTCTGCCCACTACTGTGTCCATTCTCCCTCACTCTCCACTGTAATTAAGACTCCCGTCACGTTCTTTCAGGTCGTCTGGTTTTAATACTTATCATCATGGCCCTATTAAATATTGTTCCGTCCAGCCACACATCTGAACACCATTTTTTCACACTGAAACCCAGATAGAGCCACACACGATAAATTAATATCTCCCCCGAAAATTAGGAAATGCCAATGATTGGTTTGTGCGTGTTAGTTGATGTGTGTGTGCGATTGTTCGTCTGTTATGAGTCGGGTGCCGCAGTAAAATGTTTATGAGCCATTGCTTTAATCAGGCTCTCTGACATATGCTTAATAGTGATTCACTTTCAACGGTCCTTTCCACAAGAAACACACACACAGACACACAGAATAGCACCCATTTAGTGTATGCTCGTGTGTTGGTTGGATCATTGAAGTGACTGTTGTGTGTGTGTGTGTGTGTGTGTGTGTGTGTGTGTGTAATGGAGCTGGTCTGTGCTATGGCCTTGTTATTAATCCTTGTGACGTGTGGCAGGTGCAGTATAAATCTGAACGGGCTTGACATTTTCAAATCTGCACTCCAAAACAAAGCCATCATAAAGAGTTGACAGCCATGCAGAGAGAACAGAGAGAATAAGTACATTTGTGTGTGTTCATGCACAGTTGGGTACTTTCATATGGTCATTTTTATTAACATGTCTGTGTAGGCTATGCATTTGTAGAAGCATGTGTGTATACGGTTGTTTTTGAGTGTGTGAGTGTGTTCGTCCTGGTGTCCCCTCCATCCCATAATGTAGATTATTGATCGGATCATGAAGCTGGAATGAGCTCTGCCATGGAAATAAAGAACAGAACGAAGTAAAGCACCTGACAGAAGAAAATAGGTTTTTTAAAGAGGGGAATGCAGTTAAATGAGTGAAAGAGCCTGGAGAGATTGGACGCTCATTCTCATTCCACACCTCATCTGCTCTTTCCCTCATTTGTTGATCCCCTCAATCATACTCTTATTTGTTTATTCATACATTCATGTTCTTTTGCCATTTCTTTAATTTTTTAAAATTACGCTTCAGAACCAACTACAGAGGGGAGGCAAGCAGAGAGGGCCATACAGAGAGAGGGCCATACAGAGAGAGGGCCATACAGAGAGAGGGCCATACAGAGAGAGGGCCATACAGAGAGAGGGCCATACAGAGAGAGGGCCATACAGAGAAACAGAGCAAGAGCGAGAATGTGTGATGGTTAAGTGCTCCCTGGGGGCTAGGCTGTGGCTGAGGAGTATAAAATGGGATCAATAGCTAACAAGGCCTGCAGAGCTCCTCTCCCTCTCTCATTCACTCACTACCACTCTCATTCTGTCTCTACTTCACCCCTCTCCTATTCTCTGGCTACATTCTCCTTCCTGATACTATGTTTATGTGGTTTATGAGGGTCTCCATTAGCTGTTGCTCATGCAGCAGCTACTCTTCCTGGGGTCCACAGGATTACAGAGGACATAGGCAACATAAGAACCTTATCCATCTCTCTACCTGTGGGATGGCAGTGACAGGACCAGTTGTAGTAAGGGTAGGAGGGTGAAGTCCACCAGCAGACAAGACCGCTTTCACCACGGTACTGCCATAGGAAAGAAAGACAGAGAGGGAACAAGAGATACAGAGAGATCTCTGTGGTGGAGAGACAGCAAGCAAATAACGTGAGGATGGACAGAGAGAGCTAAGGACAGGCACTCTGCAGTGGGGTGATTGCAAGGGAACAGAGGTATGAGAGAGGGAGAGCAGACAGACTGAGAATGTTGGACTTGTTGCCTCACAATGTCTGGACAAGAGACTAGTACTACGAGCCAGCGAGTGTGTGTGTGTGGGGGGCATGAGAGAGACAGTACAACATTCTCTCACACACTAATAAAAGCCATATGGGGGGCTAAAAAGCAGAAGAAAAAGCAAAGAGATAGCAGAGCCTTGTGGGACTACACAGCTTCCCCACACACACCAGGCTGCATGTTGGAGATAGCAGAGACTTGTGGGACTACACAGCTTCCCCACACACACCAGGCTACATGTTGGAGATAGCAGAGACTTGTGGGACTACACAGCTTCCCCACACACACCAGGCTACATGTTGGAGATAGCAGAGCCTTGTGGGACTACACAGCTTCCCCACACACACCAGGCTGCATGTTGGAGATAGCAGAGACTTGTGGGACTACACAGCTTCCCCACACACACCAGGCTACATGTTGGAGATAGCAGAGACTTGTGGGACTACACAGCTTCCCCACACACACCAGGCTACATGTTGGAGATAGCAGAGCCTTGTGGGACTACACAGCTTCCCACACACACCAGGCTACATGTTGGAGATAGCAGAGCCTTGTGGGACTACACAGCTTCCCCACACACACCAGGCTGCATGTTGGAGATAGCAGAGACTTGCGGGACTACACAGCTTCCCACACACACCAGGCTACATGTTGGCGATTGCAGAGCCTTGTGGGACTACACAGCTTCCCCACACACACCAGGCTACATGTTGGAGATAGCAGAGACTTGCGGGACTACACAGCTTCCCCACACACACCAGGCTACATGTTGGAGATAGCAGAGACTTGCGGGACTACACAGCTTCCCACACACACCAGGCTACATGTTGGCGATTGCAGAGCCTTGTGGGACAGCACAGCTTCCACAAACAGGCTGCATGAAGGAGATAGCAGAACAAAATGAATACATTTATTTAATTATTTAGTCAGTAATAAATACATAAGCTTCAATAGCAGGATGGGATTAGCCAACAGGTCACTGACACACAATACACACAGGTGCGCACACACACACCAAAGACACTCAACCAGAGACACAAACATTCACCACACACACATTACAATGCCACTCATCCATAGAGGAGATAGAGATACACAAACACGCTGCAGTTAGTCATATACAAATACACACCAAAGGACACTCTTTCAGGAAATGAACACACCCACCCACCCTCTCTCTTCACTTACCCAGAGAAAGAGAACGACAGTAAGATACACACAGATCAGTCGGGTCCCTAACCAAGATACACACACGGTAAGCTAAGTGTATATTGGGGGATTGGGCAGGACTTGGCTGTGAGGGGTTGGAGAGTTGGCAGTGTCACCACTGGCTACCCTGTCACACAGGGTTAACACACTCCTCATCTCTGGGAACTCGACCTTCCTCCTCCATCATCATATTTTACATTGGGCTCCTATACGCTTCTCAGAACCATCTAGAACACATACACACTCTGTAAATATGCACCTGTAACCTATTCAGGTATGCATCAGGTGTCACTCTCCCAAAAGGAAACACTACTGTAGATCTGAAAACCCATTCTTAATCTCCCTGACTTCCACTTTAAGTGAACACAATGCCTTTACCAAGAACGCAGAATAACTAGCTGAAGAGGAGAGCAATTCATTTTGGCTTTATTCAAAGGTTATACCGTTTCTGTATCAGTAAGGCCCAGGCAGCCCAATTCTGATCTTTTTCCAACTAATTGGTCTTTAGACCAATCAGATATGAAAAAAATCTGATGTGAAAAGATTGATGTGATCGGTAAAAAGATCAATTCGTGGAAAAATATCAGAATTGGGCTGCCTGGGTAAATGCAGCCTAAGAAACCTCTTGACCTCATGTTAGAGTCTGAAACTGAGCTCCTCATCTTGTGAGATGGTGTGACCGCCACCTGTTGGATATTTTGGGATACTGCTACCATGTTAATCCATTTCTGACTAACAAAAGGGGAATAACATCTAACTCAAAAAGCTTCTAGTTGTTCCTCTTCAGTGAGAATCACTGACCCAGACCGTGATCGGCCTTCAACTGCTTTCCCGTCAACGATGTGTTGTTGCTATGGCAATGCTTGGCGACGATGGGGGTGTTTGGCATTTAGCAATGTCTCGATGTGACATTGACTGATGGCTTTAATACACATTCTTCCTATTTAATCTCAGTAATCTATTTAGTCTGTCTCTTAATGACATGAACCGGGACGGTGGTGACAGGTTTACTTTAAAAGTTAATATCAGAAATATGATAAAAGTTTTTAGTTTGGTGACAGATGCACTAGCGACATGGGTTTTTCCTGAAAAGTGACTTGAATATGAAAAACTTTGGGCCCTTTTTTGGATCCTACAACTGACAGCCACATGTTACTTTCAACAACAAAAAACATGGCATATTGTTGATAGACATAACCTGTGACCTCCCTTGTGACAAGGGCGTAACTGTTTCGTAATGTAAATCGGCATTTATGAAGTTTACCTCTAGTCAAGGATGTTATACAGCCCTTCTGGTGAATGAGGTTATAATCAATGTGGAATTCCCTGACCAGAAATAAAAAGTTTATGTTTCCAGTAACAGGCAAGATGAAATGGTGCTTTACCCCTGGTCAAGTTGCCATTATCCCCTTCAACGCGTTACCATACTCTATGTACTACTGGAGGAGCAGTCAGCGGGTTTTCACATGTGCAGTAACTACTAAGACAGTTCAGGATAAGGTTTAGATATGGTTGAGACACCATCAAGTACTATAAAAGGACCTTGGAGTCAGTATCATTCATAAACCCTGTACATTTCCTCCATTCAGTCGAACTACCTAAGACCAATAAAGTCACACTCCACTGCATGCCAGGCCCTGTCCAACATAAAGAAAGCAACACTAAACCACAGCAGATAAGGACACAGATAGATAACAACCTGAACCTACTGGAGAAATAAATGCATTCTTATTGTCCTTTGGTTCATATCCTGAAGTATGGATCGAAATATACTCTGAATTTCCTCAAAAGTGTAAAAACGTACATGTGCCTCTACGAGTCCTGAATGCCACTTCCCTCATGATCTAGATTGTGTAGAAATCAACCACCTAGGATATCATGATCCGATGGGTCTCATCAACTACTACATTATCCATCCCTGAACACATTTACATGCACACAGTACTCCAGATAGTAGCACATATCCTGCTTGAGGTCTTGTTTGGGATAAGCTGTTTACATGCACTTTTGATATCCCTGAACCCATGAATATTCCTCATTTAAGTTCATATGGGTTAAATGGAATAGTAAGTGAAATGTAGACACTATCTGTAGGTCTATAACCTCTCACATGGTGTGTAATATAATATTAACTCCTGTATAATTATGCATTTCTTGTAGCAGGCCAACAATTATAACAAATGTTAATTGTGTCTTGAGAACAGGAGTTGAGAAACAGGATTTCTGTCTTTCAGCATCTCTTGAGAAAATGTGAATGTACGTGCAAGTTATCTTTTGCACTTATGCAAAGCAGACAGTATTTCAACCGGATAAAATATACACCCAAGACGAACTGAAGTCTTATCAGAAACAGTTTCTTTTTCTCAGTTTTTCATTTCCATAAAACCAGTCAAACTGATGACATTTGGACATCATTCCACTGTTCTGGAGTTATTGCATTTTCTCCCCGGTCCCTAAATGAAACAGACAACTTTACCATGTTAACTGGATTATACTGCATATCGATGAAAGACATTCTGGTGAGCAATACTTATTTTGGTCTTCTGGGCAACCAGTTATGACAGAAGAGAAGCTATAGTTGACAAATGGCGTACCAAGTGCTGAAAATGATATAAGCAGAAACCTATCTAAATTAGGGGTGAAAGTAAGCTATACCGTCCAGTAGACTATGGTGTATCAGCAAAATACATTCTTATGGAATTATGGTGGATGGAACTGTGCAGGTATAGCCTACTCTTTAAGTCATTTGTTTGATAATCAGATGAAAAAAAGAATAATCACAACACCCATGATACGTGAAACTAAGCCTGCGCAGACAGCAAAAAAACAGTAAACGGGATAAGATATTTACATGCCACAGTATCCCATCTAAGATCAGCATATCCCAGGCATCTTCTCCGGGTTTCTCATAACCAGGATATAAGAGTTTTTTGGGGTTATTGTAAAAGGGATATGATGTTGAACTCAAAAAACTAAATACTTGAGTAACCCGAATAACGAGATATTGGTGGGCATGTAAACATGGTCAATTAGTTAGTATATTTCTAGCTGCTAATGTCTGATCTACTCTTACTTCCTCATTCCACTTCTCGTTTCTATTTGTGGTGTAAAATGTCACATGACTTTTTCCACGTAACTTAACTATGAATGCCCCTGGACACAAACGTTTTGTTATTCTATCCTCGTGTGGACCTAAAATTGATTTCCATTCAAAATCCACATTTTCCCTAACCTCTTACCCTAATTGTAACCTTAACCCTAAAACCTAAGCTTAAAATAGCCTTTGTTCTCATGGGGATGTGGGAAATGTCCCCATGAGGGAAGATTATTCTTGTTTTACTATCCTTGTGGGGACTTTAGGTCTTTAGATAGAAGAACCAACCCACCCACACTTCATGGGAACAGGGTCTCATTGCCTCCATTGAAGCAGCCCTCTCGTGAGGTCATGTGATTAGCAGGTGGTGCCAATTTGAAAAGGTGAATGGTCAATTTCACACTCAAACACACACTAAGATAAGCCTACAACGACCACTAACCACTGTTTCAAATGAAAACATTAATGACTACAACCACACACAATTACAACCACATCAATTTCAGGAGGGGAAACGGTAAAACAGGCAGAGGGGAGGACACGGAGGAGTATAATTTATGGCTGTATTGATTTCCGATGCTCCTTTATGGTCCTTTTATGTCAGTTTAGCACTTTGGCAACACTTGCTTTAGTGCCACATCAATACTGCACACTGGCACTGAGCTAGAGACGGGAGTGTGAGTGAGAGAACGTGTGTGAGTAGGAGAGAGAATGAATTGTAAATGTGAGTCGTTCATTCAGTGCAAATTTGAGACGAGTTTGAATTGGATCGGGTGTGCGCACCTGTATGTGAACATACAGTGCACTCGGAAAGTATTCAGACCCCTCGACTTTTTCCACAGTTACGTTAAAGCCTTATTCTAAAATGGATTCAATAAAAACATTTCCTCATTAATCTATACAATACCCCATAATGACAAAGTGAAAAAAGGTTTTTAGAAATATTTGCAAATTCATAAAAATATCAAACAGAAATACCTTATTTACATAAGTATTCACACCCTTTGCTATGAGACTCGAAATGGATCTCAGGTGCATCCTGCTTCCATTAATCATCCTTGAGATGTTTCCACAACTTGGAGTCTACCCGTCAGTGGTGTAAAGTACTTTAGTAAAATAATAATTCATTTGTTTTTTGGGGTATTGTTGACTACATTCCTAAAGAAAATGTACTTTTTACTCCATACACTTTCCCTGACACCCAAAAGTATTCATTACATTTTAAATGGTTAGCATGACAGAAAAATGGTCTAATTCACACAATTATCAAGAGAACATCCCTCGTCATCCCTACTGCCTCTGATCGACTCACTAAACACGTTTCATTTGTTAATGATGTCGGTGTTGGAGTGTGCCCCTGGCTATCTGTACATTTAAAAAAGAAAAAAAAAGAAAATGGTGCCACCTGGTTTGCTTCATATAATACATTTGAAAAGATGTATACCTTACTTTTAACTTCAGATACTTAAGTATATTTTATCAATTACATTTACTTTTGATACTTAAGTATATTTAAAACCAAATACTTTTACTCAAGTAGTATTTTACTGGGTGACTTTTACTTGAGACCTTTTCGATTAAGGTATCTTTACTTTGATGCAGAACTTTGGAACATCTACACCTTCACAATATATCCAGTATTTATTTTAGACAGGTCTAATGAAGCATGATATGAAGAAAATGTAGTCTATTTCAGAAGAACAGAATAGCATACTCGGAGTTGTCCTTAGGTCCTGATCTGGCAATGCAAAATGTCTTTAGGCGACAAGTTCATTTAGCTGACAAGATTTGCTTAGAATTCCGAGGCATTATTTTATAGTATGACGAATACAATGGAACAGATTAAAATAGACTGGAGGAAGTGAGCACATGCGGTTATTTTGTGTTGAGCGGTTAACAAAGACATAGGTATTCCTATATGCTTAATTTAGAGTTATTAATGTAACTTTAGTTGTTCGAACAAATGTTGGGCTATAGGTTTTGATTTTATACATTTTAAGGCTGCATGACGCGACTAATGATGATTTGAAAGAAGTTGCTTGAAAGGCATAAGCTCTGCTTTGTTTTTTTTGTGCAGGCTGTACACTACATCAGTCACTCATTCACAATTTGATGCCTAGAATTTCATGGCGGCATCCCCTTTGTGTGGCCGTTATGCACCTTAAATCCATGCCTTTTGCTGCCAGTGGCCGTTACGCGCTTCTCCCCGAGTGATGCTCCATCACGTGATTGGGTCTTTGTCACAGGCTACAAGTGAAGAGACATCGGGGACGCAACTACATTTGTCCTTATCCAATACCCAGGTGCATATTGAAGAGATTGGAAGAACTGTCCACATTTACTGTCAGCCAACAATACGAGTAGGCCTAACTAACATCAAAAACACTAGCCTGTCAATCTACTATCCCCCATGAAACTCAGGCCTGCTTATGTATGCCGGTTAGCCTCTACAACCTTTGTAAAGCAGATTAATGTGATTAATTTTAAGAAGTTATTTGGCAACTTTAGTTGTGATACAAACCTTATAAAAAACATATAGGCCCATGGGCTAGGCTACATGAGGTGTGCGACTACGATTTTAAAAAAGTCACACAAAAAAAAAGAGCATTGTTTCTTACGCTGGGCATCATTCCCAAGAGACATATAATTCACAAGTGATAGGATAATATGGTCACTATTCTTGATTGAATCTTGTCTTTACATATATTATTTAGTATATGTGTGAAATTTGACTTAGAATGGACCATTATCATGCACCTGTATTGACACAGGGTCCGTGGGGAAAAAACACATGTCATCTACAGTGCCTTGCAAAGGTATTCATGCCCCTTGGCATTTTTCCAATTTTGTTGCATTATAATTATAATCATAATATATATATATATATATATATATATATATATATATATCATAATATAATCATTATAATGATTTTTATTTGGATTTCATGTAATGGACATACACAAAATAGTCCAGATTGGTGAAATGAAATGTTTCAAGAAATTATACAAAGTAAAAAACGGAAAAGCGGTGCGTCTGGTATTCACCCCCTTTGTGTTGAGTTACCAATCTGGGGAAGGGTACCAAAACATTTCTGAAGCATTGAAGGTCCCCAAGAACATGGTGGCCTCCGTCATTCCTAAATAGAAGTAGTTTGGAACCACCAAGACTCTTCCTAGAGCTGGCCGTTTGGACAAACTGAGCAATTGGGGATGAAGGGCCTTGGTCAAGGAGGTGACCGAGAACCCGATGGTTGCTCTTTCCTAGTTCCTCTGTGAAGATGGGAGAACCTTCCAGAAGGACAACCATCTCTGCAACACTCCGCCCATCAGGCCTTTATGGTAGAGTAGCCAGACGGAAGCCACTCAGCTAAAGGCACATGACAGCCAGCTTGGAGTTTGCCAAAAGGCACCTAAAGGAATCTCAGACCATGACAAACAAGATTCTCTGGTCTGATGAAACCAAGACTGAACTCTTTGTCCTGAATGCCATGCGTCATGACTGGAGGAAACCTGGCACCATCCCTACGGTGAAGCATGGTGGTGGCAGCATCATGCTGCGGGGATGTTTTTCAGCAGTAGGGTCTGGGAGACTAGTCAAGATTGAGGGAAAGATGAACAGAGAAAATTACAAGAGATCCTTGATGAAAACCAGAGCGCTCAGGACCTCAGACTGGGGCAAAGGTTCACCTTCCAACAGGACAACGACCCTACACACACACAGTGGCTTCGGGACAAGTCTCTGAATGTCCTTCAGTGGCCCAGCCAGAGCCTGGAATTGAACCCAATCTAAAAATCTCTGGAGACCTGAAAATAGCTGTGCAGTGACGCTCCCCATTCAACCAGACAGAGCTTGAGAGGTTCTACAGAGAAGAATGGGAGAAACTCCCCAAACACAGGTGTGCCAAGCTTGTAGCATCATACCGAAGTAATGGGTCTGAATACTTATGTAAATGTGATCTTTTTTATTTTTAATACATTTGCACACAAAAAAAACTATTTTTTGCTTTGCCATTATGGGGTATATTGTGTAGATTAATGAGGGGAAAAAAATATTTAATCCGTTTAAGGCTGTAAATTTAAGGCTGTATTGTAACAAAATGCTGAAGAAGTCAAGGGGTCTGAATATTTTCCGAATGCACTGTACGTGTTACAGGTGTGTTCATCTACATAGATTATACCCAAACTTGTGTGTGTGTGTGACTGACCGGTCACAGGAGCAGGCCACCATTAGACTGAGGAGGTTGTAGATTATGAAGGTGAAGATGACAGCTGTGATGGTTCCTCGAGGTATGGAGTAGCTAGGGTTCTTCAGGTCACCTGGGACACAGCACAACACCAGGTCAGACACACACGTCTCTGATCCCTTGGATAACTCTTCCCTTTGAAAACTGAGCAGCTAAATAGAAATCCCATCTCTCCACCCATTGATCAAACATCCATTTCTTACCTGACATGTTGGATCCAGCCATGATGCCTGTGCACCCGTTAAACATGACAGCAAACACCGTAGCAAAGGACATCATGGTTCCTGTTGTGTAGTCCACAGCATAGTCAGCTAGGGAAGAGGGGCGGATTTAGAAATCAATTCAATCAGTTCCATGTCTGAATCCACCCCAAATTCAGATATTTAACAAAATAAATGGAATTGATGAACATGCATGCCTCTTGGAATTCAAAAAGTACAAAAATGCCATCTCTCGCCATTGCTGGTTCAAGTATAGTTTGTGTTACATATGAAGCCATTGACTTTTAACCCACTTCTCATTGGAGGGTAAGCTTTACAATGGCAAAGAAAGTATCATTTTGTTGACAACAGGGTCTTTGAAGGGGATGTGTGTGTGTGTGTGTGCCAGTGTGACTGAGTTATGGCGATTAGCAGAGTAATCATGTGGTTGATTTCCACACTGAAAATAAATCCCTCAGCTCAGTGAGGTTGGTATGTTATGGTGGAAATGGGGAGCCAAAGGATATTTATGATACCCACTAATTACAACCCTGGTAAACACAACAAGAGGCTTAAACCTATAATTGGTGTATGTGTGTCTAAGATAATAAACAAGTAAATTCTGCCGCCATAAGGTATGCATAACTGTCATTACTAGCCTGTTCAACCTCTCTTTCATATCGTCTAAGATCCCTAAAGATTGGAAAGCTGCCGCGGTCATCCCCCTCTTCAAAGGGGGAGACACTCTTGACTCAAATTTTTACAGACCTATATCTATCCTACCCTGCCTTTCTAAAGTCTTTGAAAGCCAAGTTAAACAGATCACCGACCATTTCGAATCTCACCACACCTTCTCCACTATGCAATCTAGTTTCCGAACTGGTCATGGGTGCACCTCAGCCACGCTCAAGGTCCTAAACTATATCATAACCGCCATCGATAAAAGACAGTACTGTAAAGCAGTTTTCATCGACCTGGCCAAGGCTCAAGACTCTGTCAATCACCACATTCTTATCAGCAGACTCAATAGCCTTCGTTTCTCAAATGATTGCCTCGTCTGGTTCACCAACTACTTCTCAGAGTTCAGTGTGTCAAATCGGAGGGCCTGTTGTCCGGACCTCTGGCAGTCTATGGGGGTGCCACAGGGTTCAATTCTCGGGCTGACTCTTTTCATATCAATGATGTCGCTCTTGCTGCTGGTGATTCTCTGATCCACCTCTACGCAGACGACACCATTCTGTATACATCTGGCCCTACTTTGGACACTGTGTTAAACCTCCAAACGAGTGTCAATGCCATACAACACTCATTCCGTGGCCTCCAACTGCTCTTTACATGCAAGTAAAACTAAATGCATGCTCTGCAACCGATCGTTACCCTCACCCGCCCGCCCAGCATCACTACTCTGGACGGTTCTGACTTCCCTCGGTGTGTGATTAGACTGTAAACTTTCATTCTCCAATCCAAAATTAAATCTAGAATCAGGTTCCTACTTCACAACAAAGCATCCCTCACTCATGCTATAAAACCATACCCTCGTAAAACTGACTATCCTACCGATCCTTGACTTCGGCAATGTCATTTACAAAAGAACCTCCAACACTCTACTCAGCAAATTGGATGTAGTCCATCACAGTGCCATCCGTTTTGTCACTAAAGCTCCATACACTACCCACCACTGCGACCTGTATGCTCTTGTTGGTTGGTCCTCGCTACATATCCGTCGCCAAACCCACTGGCTCCAGGTCATCGATAAGTCTTTGCTAGGTAAAGCCCCACCTCATCTCAGCTCACGGGTCACCCTAGCAACACCCACCCGTAGCACGCGCTCCAGCAGGTACATTTCACTGGTCGTCCCCAAAGCCAACACCTCCTTTCCTTCCGGTTCTCTGCTGCCAATGACTGGAACAAATTGCAAAAGTCACTGAAGCTGGAGACTTACATCTCCCTCACTATCTATAAGCATCAGCTTTCAGAGCAGCTTACCAATCCCTGCACCTGTACACAGCCCATCTGTAAACAGCCTACCCAACTACTTCATCCCCATATTGTTATTTTTTTGTTGTTGCTCTTTTGCACACCAGTATCTCTATCCCATTTGTAACTCTGTTGTTTTTGTCGCACTGCTTTGCTTTATCTTGGCCAGGTCGCAATTGTAAATGAGAACTTGTTCTCAACTGGCATACTTGGTTAAATAAAGGTCAAATATTTTTTATTTTTTTTAAACATGAGACATCACTCACATTGCTTATGCTCACATTAATAATGCTTAGCTATATTAAATTCCATAAAGATGCACTATGCAGAAATCACTACGCCATTTCCTGGTTGCTAAAATTCTAAATGACAGTTTATGTGAGAAAACAAGCAAGCATAGTGTAGAGAATCTTGTACCATCTAAACTGCTGCGAAATATACATTCCATAAACCAAAAATATTGTATTACCAGCTGCTTGAAGCTGGTGTACAAAAGCGAAAGCAAAAGACGAATTAAACTTAACGGGAAGCATAGAAATAACGCACATAGATCACATCTGCTTCTTAGACTTGCTTTCAATGCAAATGACAGATCTATAACACACTTCTATTTGAATTTGGTAGGGGCACACAAAAAGTTACATATTGCAGCTTAAATCAAGTGCAATTCTATTTAGAATGACACATACATTAAGCACACACATTTATATTGGTGCACATCACACATACACACACTACTACAGACAGACCCCCTTTCTCACCATCCAGGTTGCCCAGGAGTGTGTTCAGTTTAAAGCCGGTGAAGTTGGCCATGGTCGGCGGCTGTGGCCCCGTGCCGTTGAGGATGGGTGGAGCGGCGGGCAGGAGGATGGTGCGCGGGCGCACAGCGAAGAAGCTGATAAAGATGGTGGCCAGCACCAGCATGACCACCAGGAAGATGATGAAGGAGGCTTTGGCGTAGATCTCTGCCCCCACCAGACACACAAGCAAGCAGAGGAGGAGGATGCCGGTGGCATAGAGCAATGACCACCAATACCCCGCTGGCAACACCTGGAGGGAACCCGCTGGGCTCACCCCATCTGGAGAGGGAGAGGAGAGATGGGGGTGAGAAGAGGAGGTGAGGTAAGTGAGAGGGTTAGCAGGTTAAAAGGTGAGGCGGTTGATGAGAAGATGAGGGGGTTGATGAGAAGATGAGGGGGTGAAGGAATGAGGTGATAGTTGAAACAGACCATGAAAAGGTCAAAGGGTTATAATCCAATTCCATTTAAATTGTTCAGTTTGATTCAATAAGCTTTAAAAATGGGCATGACATGCATGAGTAGACATTGTCAAAGCAGATTAGTTTTAGATCAAATACAATATACAAAAAAAGTAGTCTGTCAATATAAACAGAGCACAGGTTGGTATTTATTGGGATGACTCTTGTACTGGAGGCAACTCTGCAGGGTTGTCACTAGCTGGCACAGCAAAAAGTAATACAATCAGATTTTAAACCTAACCTTAACCACAATGGCAACCTTATGACTAAGCCTTACCTTTATTAAGATCAAAAAGTTATTTGTTTTCATAAATGTATACAATAATTGCCCATTTCGAATTTGCCGCTGGCCCATCTAATGGAAATCACCCAGCTCTGCCTCCAGGACAAGATTCACCCGAATAAACATTGACCCGCAAACAGAGCAGGAAGAGGTAGAGAGTATGGCTGTATACCTTCTGGAAGCCCGAAGGTTGCTACTATGGCCTCGACCAGACCCAGGATATAGAGGGCACTGCTACACACATTAGCCAGGAAGAACATGACACCTAGACTGCCCCCAAACTCTGGCCCCAACGCACGACTTATCATGTCTGGGGGAGGAGGGGGTTAAGGCTGGGATACACAGGAGTTAAGAGTGAGTGTCAATTTGTGAGAGAAAGAGTGTGTTTGTGGACACTATAATGAAGTGAAGGCCTTTAAAATGTGGATGTCATCAGGCACTGAAAGAAATAGACCCAGGCACAGACACTCATTCCCATCCTCCTCTCACACACTCACAATGTGTCTTACAGATAAAGTGAAAACAATACCAGCCATTCACTGACACACACACAAATATCTATACGTTGAGGAATACAATGCTACATTAATGAAACTGAAAGAGCACTGTAAGGTGGAGTGTGTGTGTACAGCTAATGGGCCTGAAATGACATGTCTATACATCTATCATATAGAGCTGTGTGTGTATTGCTGAGGAGGATACAGTAGGCCCCTCCTGCATCCAGAGCTCCATTGGTTGAGATGGCACACACAGACAGCACGGTCATACTGATGATGAAGTAGGCCACTAAGAACATGGCTATGGCCTGATACAGCCCACACTGGCCCACCACAAAACCTGACGGGAGAGGAGAGAACACAAGGACCACACTATGGTTTAACATTTCAAATTCAAATCATCTCAAAGTCTAACAGGAACTGGTTTTGGTGGTTTAACAACTATCTTACAGCAAGTTGGAACTTGGAATGTACAGTAATTGTCAACAAGAACATGCAGTAGGGAATACTCAATGGCTTTCATCTTCACTATACAGTTGAGACAGTAGTTTGACCCTCCTCCCCATGCGAAGTTACACAATCATGTAATTATTAATCAAAACACCATGCCAAGGCATCCAGTTATGTTTAAGAAATGTTTTTCAATGTCACACACAGTAAAATCAGTTTAGACTGACAACAGCCTATGGAAAAATACCAAACTTCTACAATGCTACCACTTCCTTGCAACATTCAACAATAGGTCAAAATGCAGAACAAGTTACTTTATGCTTTTAACCAAAACAGAAGTCATCCAATTCACTGTACACCACTCCCATGCATTGAAACAGAAGTCATCCAATTCACTGTACACCACTCCTATGCATTGAAACAGAAGTCATCCAATTCACTGTACACCACTCCCATGCATTGAAACAGAAGTCATCCAATTCACTGTACACCACTCCTATGCATTGAAACAGAAGTCATCCAATTCACTGTACACCACTCCTATGCATTGAAACAGAAGTCATCCAATTCACTGTACACCACTCCTATGCATTGAAACAGAAGTCATCCAATTCACTGTACACCACTCCTATGCATTGAAACAGAAGTCATCCAATTCACTGTACACCACTCCTATGCATTGAAACAGAAGTCATCCAATTCACTGTACACCACTCCTATGCATTGAAACAGAAGTCATCCAATTCACTGTACACCACTCCTATGCATTGAAACAGAAGTCATCCAATTCACTGTACACCACTCCCATGCATTGAAACAGAAGTCATCCAATTCACTGTACACCACTCCTATGCATTGAAACAGAAGTCATCCAATTCACTGTACACCACTCCTATGCATTGAAACAGAAGTCATCCAATTCACTGTACACCACTCCTATGCATTGAAACAGAAGTCATCCAATTCACTGTACACCACTCCTATGCATTGAAACAGAAGTCATCCAATTCACTGTACACCACTCCTATGCATTGAAACAGAAGTCATCCAATTCACTGTACACCACTCCTATGCATTGAAACAGAAGTCATCCAATTCACTGTACACCACTCCCATGCATTGAAACAGAAGTCATCCAATTCACTGTACACCACTCCTATGCATTGAAACAGAAGTCATCCAATTCACTGTACACCACTCCTATGCATTGAAACAGAAGTCATCCAATTCACTGTACACCACTCCTATGCATTGAAACAGAAGTCATCCAATTCACTGTACACCACTCCTATGCATTGAAACAGAAGTCATCCAATTCACTGTACACCACTCCTATGCATTGAAACAGAAGTCATCCAATTCACTGTACACCACTCCTATGCATTGAAACAGAAGTCATCCAATTCACTGTACACCACTCCTATGCATTGAAACAGAAGTCATCCAATTCACTGTACACCACTCCCATGCATTGAAACAGAAGTCATCCAATTCACTGTACACCACTCCCATGCATTGAAACAGAAGTCATCCAATTCACTGTACACCACTCCCATGCATTGAAACAGAAGTCATCCAATTCACTGTACACCACTCCTATGCATTGAAACAGAAGTCATCCAATTCACTGTACACCACTCCTATGCATTGAAACAGAAGTCATCCAATTCACTGTACACCACTCCTATGCATTGAAACAGAAGTCATCCAATTCACTGTACACCACTCCCATGCATTGAAACAGAAGTCATCCAATTCACTGTACACCACTCCTATGCATTGAAACAGAAGTCATCCAATTCACTGTACACCACTCCCATGCATTGAAACAGAAGTCATCCAATTCACTGTACACCACTCCCATGCATTGAAACAGAAGTCATCCAATTCACTGTACACCACTCCTATGCATTGAAACAGAAGTCATCCAATTCACTGTACACCACTCCCATGCATTGAAACAGAAGTCATCCAATTCACTGTACACCACTCCTATGCATTGAAACAGAAGTCATCCAATTCACTGTACACCACTCCCATGCATTGAAACAGAAGTCATCCAATTCACTGTACACCACTCCCATGCATTGAAACAGAAGTCATCCAATTCACTGTACACCACTCCCATGCATTGAAACAGAAGTCATCCAATTCACTGTACACCACTCCCATGCATTGAAACAGAAGTCATCCAATTCACTGTACACCACTCCCATGCATTGAAACAGAAGTCATCCAATTCACTGTACACCACTCCTATGCATTGAAACAGAAGTCATCCAATTCACTGTACACCACTCCTATGCATTGAAACAGAAGTCATCCAATTCACTGTACACCACTCCCATGCATTGAAACAGAAGTCATCCAATTCACTGTACACCACTCCCATGCATTGAAACAGAAGTCATCCAATTCACTGTACACCACTCCTATGCATTGAAACAGAAGTCATCCAATTCACTGTACACCACTCCCATGCATTGAAACAGAAGTCATCCAATTCACTGTACACCACTCCTATGCATTGAAACAGAAGTCATCCAATTCACTGTACACCACTCCCATGCATTGAAACAGAAGTCATCCAATTCACTGTACACCACTCCCATGCATTGAAACAGAAGTCATCCAATTCACTGTACACCACTCCCATGCATTGAAACAGAAGTCATCCAATTCACTGTACACCACTCCCATGCATTGAAACAGAAGTCATCCAATTCACTGTACACCACTCCCATGCATTGAAACAGAAGTCATCCAATTCACTGTACACCACTCCCATGCATTGAAACAGAAGTCATCCAATTCACTGTACACCACTCCTATGCATTGAAACAGAAGTCATCCAATTCACTGTACACCACTCCTATGCATTGAAACAGAAGTCATCCAATTCACTGTACACCACTCCCATGCATTGAAACAGAAGTCATCCAATTCACTGTACACCACTCCTATGCATTGAAACAGAAGTCATCCAATTCACTGTACACCACTCCTATGCATTGAAACAGAAGTCATCCAATTCACTGTACACCACTCCCATGCATTGAAACAGAAGTCATCCAATTCACTGTACACCACTCCTATGCATTGAAACAGAAGTCATCCAATTCACTGTACACCACTCCCATGCATTGAAACAGAAGTCATCCAATTCACTGTACACCACTCCCATGCATTGAAACAGAAGTCATCCAATTCACTGTACACCACTCCCATGCATTGAAACAGAAGTGCCATATTGTTCCATATAAGGTATAATGCAGTGCTTATGTTATGTGGAATGGCATTCTTGTCTCTCAAACTAGTGGCTGTTCAACGTTTGCGTGTCTACGCCACAGCAGCTGAGGTATCACGAGACGGGGCAAAACAGAGGGTGGAACACACCAAGGCAAGAGAGAACACTCACAGACAGACCACTGTACTTACTCTGATAGAATAAAACACCTCTGAACAAAGAAAACAGATGAGACATTGAGGAATGGGGATTGTGTTTGTAAACATATCTTCAGATTATTTGCGAATACACTATGGATACGGATGTCATTATTGCCGTCAGAGATATTGGACCTCGAGCTCTGCATCATGTGAATGTGATTAACGGCTCGAGACTGAAGTTATAGCGCAAGTAAATAATCAATTTCTTGCAAGAACTACATTTTACTCCATATTGTTAGTCCACTTGAAACTACTATATTCCTCCAGTAAGAACATTGTTGTCGTACATATTTACACATTTATCATCATGACTATGACCCCATAACAGTCCATTCCCAATCTGTCCCAGGATGCACTCACTACAGTAGGCTCTATCCGTTAACCTACTTTTATCTCTGCAACTCTCAGGAGTTCATACCCTTGTACTGTAACACACCAAGGGACTTAAGTGGCAAAAGTGTTTGATTTCACCAAATGTTTTAATTCTGTCATAAAGAGCACTTTCAACACGTTCCCATCTCTAAAAACAAAAATGACTATAGTAAGTGCCAAATAAAGTTACAGGGTTAACGGTTTTATCTTAAATCATCCATAAATCCCCGTGTGACAGAGGGGATGGAAGCTTGTTGTGTGCATCAGGGAGGTGCAATTAAATGCAAGCTTAACAAGTTTGTATTTTATTTTTTATGTCTAACCTGTCTATCTATGACTATCAGGGTTGACGTGCTCTGCCCGACCATCACAAAACACCAGAAAATGGCCAATGAGAGTAGAACCAGGTAAACTGCTTTACACTATTTAAAAAGCAATATGTTCAAAATAATAAAACGAGAGTTCAATTCACGTAACAAGATTTACCTTAAAATGAGGGACAGATGTAAATAAATCACTACCGAATAAAAAATAAATGCGTTTCCATCGCATTTTCAACTCTACTGATGGTTTTCTAAAAATGTAAAATAATAATAATATAGCGAGTGTGCCATATCCGGTTTTTGCACGTGTGTTCTAGCCAACAGCACAGCGCAAGTATAGCCTACACGATGCGGTTATTATTGACAAAATATATTATTTTGTCAAATGGCAGCCAAGTGTCGATGATCATGTCACCAGATTAAGCCCCTCGATATTTATTGGAAATTAATATTAAGCTCATCACATTGCATTGCATTTTCACCACCCTGCGAAGTTCATCGTAATTTATTTTATTTGTAGTCTAATAAACTGCATGCCTTTCCGATGAGTTTAACTCGTCATCGCGTGACTCCCAAGTTTACTTCGATTTGATGCTTATTATCGCAATATTTGCGAATAAAATCGTTTCCACCTAGATCTTGCACAATTCATTTTACCGAAACAAAAATATCCCACGTTGTCTAACGTATTTTGTTTTGTCGACGTTTGCAAAGTTTGCCGAAACGTGTTTCCACCAGGCCTGACATTACATTTTTCATTCAAGAATGTTGAATGAAATTATATTTTAACGTAAAAACATAATTGTATTTAACATTCTGGCTTGTAGGCGTCGTGAGAGTTACTAGTAACTTTCCAGATTCCAACGCTAATTTCTGCCCGATGTAGAATTCAATGCAATTCAACGTCGGGTTTCCAGGCAACAACTGGCTCAATAAATAACAGTAGGCTATAACGTTACTCACCAATTCGTAGGAAGACCACCACGCTGAACATCGACAGCAAGGTGGGTATCACCACACCAAAGAATGTGGAGAGCTTTTTGGGCCGGCTGTGGTGCGCCGACTTCCGTCTGGAAAAAGCCGGGGACTGCTCCACAGCCTCCCTGGGAAGACACGGCTGATGCTCCCCCGACTGCTCATTGACACTTGTGGAGAGGCGATAGTGCAGGAGTGGTGTCCTCTCCGACATGGCAAAGCTGCTGTTGGCTACTACGACTAACCAGAACTTAAAAACACCCCATCACCAATTGTGTCGTCTTTTTCAATAAACTATTCTAGAGTTCACTCTCAAACATTGAAGCAAAAATCAGTGCGCATGACTTTACTACGACATTGTTTTCTCAAATCATGTAAACAGACGCTGAACAACATTGGCACGCACCAATCGTTACAATCTGAATGCTAATCAATATAGTTTGCCTACCTCGACATTAGAAATACAGTTTCTCCCCGTGTGGCCTAACCCCACTCGAAATAAGAGAAAACACTATATTGTAGTGGGCCTACATAACAAATCACACATTATCGTAAAAGTTGCCCGTCGCATTTGTTGGCACTTTCCAACAATCCGTGACCATTGTGAAGCTAGTGCCATTTAGGTCACGTAATCATACAGCAAATGTTCAAAATAAAAGTCCCCCCTCAAGTAACCTAACACAGCAGGGGTAAAATAAAGACCTGAGCGGAGTTCCCACGTTTTCAGTGGAAGGGAACCTAGGTTGAAGATACTGTATCCCTAAAAACCGAATGCATCCAGTTGTTACCATCGCCAGAACAACTGAATGCATCCAGTTGTGGCCTACGCCGTTAAGGGTGAGTTTAAAGTTGCATAAACATACAATTATTGAAAATACAAACAATATATTATTGAAATTAAATAACAAACATTGATTTACGGGATTATTTTTTTATTATAATGTAAAAAAACTAAAAAAAACATAATAACAACACAATACTGACAACAGTAAATGGTTTTTAACTATGATCAACTCATGACAGAACAGGATTTTAAAGTTTTGAAGTGAACATTTTCACATTGACCCTGTCTATGGGTAACTTTGGATGGGGCCACAGTGACCCCCGACCCCGCTTATCTCAGTCCCCAGTATCTATGCTGCAATAGCCTATGTGCCAGGTTATTATCTGGTGTACTGTAATCTTAGGCATGCTCTCTAGGACGACTCCTGATGTTCTACAGCTGAAGACCCCTGACCTAATTTACCAGGTGTGCTACCTTGTCCCGGACCTGCTGTTTTCGGCCCTCTTTCTTTCTTTCTTTCTCTCTCTCTCTCTCTCTCTCTCTCTCTCTCTCTCTCTCTCTCAATCTCTCTCTCTCTCTCTCTCTCTCTCTCTCTCTCTCTCTCTCTCTCCCCGATCTCTCTCTCTCTCTCAATCTCTCTCTCAATCTCTCTCTCTCTCTCAATCTCTCTCTCTCTCTCTCTCTCTCTCTCTCTCTCTCTCTCTTTCTACCTCTACCTCTACCTCTACCTCTGAATGCATGGCTATGAAAAGCCAACTGACATTGACTCCAGAGGTTTGGAACTGTTGCACCCTCTAAATAGTTTTCATTATAGCTCTACACATCACATTTATACTGTATCATTTAAACTATAGAAGTTGTCAGCCCTGTACATCTGCTTGCTATTGTATTTTGGAATCCTCAGACCCTCTACTAATGGGATATTGTGTCATGCCATGAAGATTTGTGTCATTAGGGTATTTTTTAGAGCGCTGTAAATAAGGTCTCTATTAATAATGATAATTTTAAACTTATGCGGTCAATCTTCATGGTATGACACTGGATCTTATTAGTAGAGGGTCTGAGTATACTAAAATACCTATGTTTATTTGTGACAACTTCTCTAGTTTAAATGGTGGAGTAGAAATTAGATGTGGATAGCTATAATAAAACAAAGTTTTGCTAATAAGTGAAAGCAGGTCAGCTAACAAAAAAAGTATCTAATGCAGTTAATCTTCCTGGTATGACACTGGATCTTATTAGTAGAGAGTCTGATGATTCTAAAACATCCCCCTTTATTGGTGATCATTTATAGAGTTTTAACAGTACATTAGCAAACAGCTGTATAGGGCTGTAATGAAGGCCTCTAATGAGAATGTACACTGCTCAAAAAAAATAAAGGGAACACTTAAACAACACAATGTAACTCCAAGTCAATCACACTTCTGTGAAATCAAACTGTCCACTTAGGAAGCAACACTGATTGACAATACATTTAACATGCTGTTGTGCAAATGGAATAGACAACAAGTGGAAATTATAGGCAATTAGCAAGACGCCCCCAATAAAGGAGTGGTTCTGCAGGTGGTGACCACAGACCACTTCTCAGTTCCTATGCTTCCTGGCTGATGTTTTGGTCACTTTTGAATGCTGGCGGTGCTTTCACTCTAGTGGTAGCATGAGACGGAGTCTACAACCCACACAAGTGGCTCAGGTAGTGCAGCTCATCCAGGATGACACATCAATGCGAGCTGTGGCAAGAAGGTTTGCTGTGTCTGTCAGCGCAGTGTCCAGAGCATGGAGGCGCTACCAGGAGACAGGCCAGTACATCAGGAGACGTGGAGGAGGCCGTAGGAGGGCAACAACCCAGCAGCAGGACCGCTACCTCCGCCTTTGTGCAAGGAGGAGCAGGAGGAGCACTGCCAGAGTCCTGAAAAATTACCTCCAGCAGGCCACAAATGTGCATGTGTCTGCTCAAACGGTCAGAAACAGACTCCATGAGGGTGGTATGAGGGCCCGACGTACACAGGTGGGGGTTGTGCTTACAGCCCAAAACCGTGCAGGATGTTTGGCATTTGCCAGAGAAGACCAAGATTGGCAAATTCGTCACTGGCTCCCTGTGCTCTTCACAGATGAAAGCAGGTTCACACTGAGCACGTGAAAGACGTGACAGAGTCTGGAGACGCCGTGGAGAACGTTCTGCTGCCTGCAACATCCTCCAGCATGACCGGTTTGGCGGTGGGTCAGTCATGGTGTGGGGTGGCATTTCTTTGGGGGGCCGCACAGCCCTCCATGTGCTCGCCAGAGGTAGCCTGACTGCCATTAGGTACCGAGAGGAGATCCTCAGACCCCTTGTGAGACCATATGCTGGTGCGGTTGGCCCTGGGTTCCTCCTAATGCAAGACAATGCTGGACCTCATGTGGCTGGAGTGTGTCAGCAGTTCCTGCAAGAGGAAGGCATTGATGCTATGGACTGGCCCGCCCGTTCCCCAGACCTGAATCCAATTGAGCACATCTGGGACATCATGTCTCGCTCCATCCACCAACGCCACTGTGTTGCACCACAGACTGTCCAGGAGTTGGTGGATGCTTTAGTCCAGGTCTGGGAGGAGATCCCTCAGGAGACCATCCGCCACCTCATCAGGAGCATGCCCAGGCGTTGTAGGGAGGTAATACAGACACGTGGAGGCCACACACACTACTGAGCCTCATTTTGACTTGATTTAAGGACATTACATCAAAGTTGGATCAGCCTGTAGTGTGGTTTTCCACTTTAATTTTGAGTGTGACTCCAAATCCAAACCTCCATGGGTTGATAAATTTGATTTCCATTAATCATTTTTGTGTGATTTTGTTGTCAGCACATTCAACTATGTAAAGAAAAAAGTATTTAATAAGAATATTTCATTCATTCAGATCTAGGATGTGTTATTTTAGTGTTCCCTTTATTTTTTTGAGCAGTGTATTTTTTGGTCAATGGTCACAGTAGCTTCCTGCTGATAAAATATACTTATGCGGTCAATCTTCATGGTATGAAACTGGATCTTATTAGTAGAGGGTCTGAAATACCCCCCTTTAATGATGATGACTTCTATCAAAATAAATGTTATAGAATCAAACATCTGTAGATCATCGATCACATTTATTTCATAAAGCCCTTCTTACGTCAGCAGTTGTCAAAAAGTGCTTTACAGATACCCAGTTTAAAACCCCAAAGAGCAAGCCATGAAGATGCAGAAGCACAGTGGCTTGGAAAAACGCCATAGAAATCAGGAACCTGCTGTGGGAAGAAACCTAAAGAACCAGGCTCTATATTTATGTCTTTTCAATAAATGTATGTTTAAGTGACTTTAAACTATATATGTTTTGTGGTTTTAAATGAAAAAACGTCCTCTAACAGTCAAGTAAAACATTTTCAGGGGACTTTGTTATTAGAAAATTAGCGTATGATTATGTCAAGTTAATGGCGCTAGCTTTTGTGATGCTGGTCGTGTTCGAGAGCATCAAATCCATGATGCATTGTGGGTTAATGTTGACTGACTGATCTACAAAGTAGTTATTTATTATGCAAGGTGATTTGTAGATCAGTCAGTCGGCAATTGCCTCCGTTTACTTGAAGCCCATTGTCTTCTAAACGGAGGACTTTTATTTTGAAGCTATTTGCGCTATTTGGGACCCGTTGATGTCGCTTATTGGTGCTGATTTCATGGAGCTCAATCCGTTCACTAGATTTATCATGTGACGCCAGGATTTTCTAGTTTGTCATCCGATCATATGATCCAGCCCGTTCGTCCAATCAACTCTCTCCAACTTGTAAATGCACTTTGCCTATGTCTTAAAATATTACATTGTAAAAACCTCCATGTCTTACTTCCTTATTACTGGAAACTTTGTATCTAAACGAAAGTTGACACCTGTTTAGACTCAACAAGTAACATTGTATCGTTGGAATACATTTGCCTACAGTAATTCCGTTGCGGTTAGCTAATCCTTCTATTTACCATGGAATTGCAACCTAAAAACGGCCAAATAAATCACTGAGTCCAACACTGATACCCAAAATGCACACTCTTGGATTAGATTTAATCTTATACTGATGTAGTCTATAAATAGAAACCAAGGGTGGGCTAATTGTTATAACATTCCATGTAACAGTCTGTATCATGCATATAAAAAAAATACAGAAATAAGAAGCAAATAATATTTCAATATAAAACATGACATAGCCAAACAATTTGTTTTCGACAAGGACACTTTAATATCAATCATTATACCCAGAGAGAGATACATATAGAATACAACACACTAACTCTTTCTCCCTCTCTCCACATTTTCATTCAGTCTTTTGGCTCAACTTTTTCCAAACCACTCATTCTTCAAAAGTATGCCTTTTTACAAATATTCCTCTTCCATTCTTCCAACCAGTGCAGTAATCCATTTTAACCAACTATACTTCCACCGTGGATGTTTCTTTCCCTCCTGACATGGCTGGGAAAATCTATGCATATTCGGCTACCTTTACTCTGTTGATATTCCCATTTGAAAATACTGTTGATAGTCTTCTTCCAATTTGGCACAGAGGCACTTTAAAGTCAGGGCAAAAGTCTTTAGAATTGTCTTATCTAATAAGAGCATAGGTCCAGTCTCTTTGGTCTTGGTTTCTCGAATAGTGCCTGCTTCTGATAGAGCACAATAGTAATGGAGTCTTTTTAAAGGCACCAGCTCTGCCATAGCTCATTGGCCAAAGCCAATGGGGAAATGAATGGGGCTTTTGTAGGGTTTTTGGATAAATGCTGAAAATAAGGTCTGTGGTAAACACAGGTTTAGGAGATATAAATGTTTTGCTCTATGAGATCATTTTCATTAGCTAACGTCACATTTTCTGAATTTTGATGCATTTATATAATCAAAACTAGCACATAATGCACATAAAGGCTTCAAAAATCAGAAATGTCAGGTTAACTGACTGATATAATCTCATAGAACAAAATGTATAAGATCTCCTAAACCTGTGTTAACCCCATTCTTTCCACATTTCCCCCATAGGAATGGTTGAACGAAGCAGAAGTAACTCATTCCTAGTTTTTAGGACTACAAGCTGGCGAGCTCTGTAGAAGCCAGTTGTAGCCTACAGATTGCACCTACCATGTCATAATGTATATCACCAGAAGAGGGCGAGCTAACTCCATCAAGAAATCTAGGTGGCAGCGAAACACTGCCATGTAGTACAGACAGCCTCCACCAGGGAGTGCTAGTGCAGTCTTCTGGTCACCCTAGATTCCTCAACCAGTTCAGCCTTGATAAAGTGGGAGAGAGCTAGAAGAACTCCCAGGCTATTATCCCTGATCACCGAAAACGACAAGACAGCCTATAAGGAGGAGGTCAGACACCTGGCAGTGTGGTGCCAGGACAACAACCTCTCAACGTGAGCAAGACAAAGAAGCTGATAGTGGACTACAGGAAAAGGAGGGCCGAACACACCCCATTCACATCGAGGGGGCTGCAGTGGAGGGGGTTGAGAGCTTAAAGTTCCTTGGTGTCTACATCACCAACAAACTATCATGGTCCAAACACACAAAGACAGTTGTGAAGAGGGCATGACAATGCCTATTCCCCCTTAGAAGACTGAAAAGATTTGGCATGAGTCCCCAGAATTTTCAAAAAGTTCTTCAGCTGCACCATAGACTGGTTGCATCACCGCCTGGTATGGCAACTGCCCGGCATCCCACCGTAAGGCGCTACAGAGGGCCGTGGGTACGGCCCAGTACATCCCTAGAGTGACTCCAGCCACCCAAGTCATAGACATATCTCTCTGCTACCACATAGCAAGCGGTACCGGAGCTCCAAGTCTAGGTCCAAAAGGCTCCTCAACAGCTTCTACTCCCAAGCCATAAGATTGCTGAATAATTAATCAAATGGTCACCAGAACTACTTGCATTGACACCCCCTACATGTTCATATTACCTCAATTACCTTGACTAACCTGTAACCCCCACATATTCACTCGGTACCGATATCCCCTGTATATAGCCTTGTTATTGTTATGTTTTTGTGTTACTTTTCTGAACTATATTTTCTTAAAACGGCATTGTTGGTTAAGGGCTTGTAAGTAAACATTTCACGGTAAGGTACCTGTTGTATTCATTGCATGTGGGAAGTGGAGCCATTCCTTCACCACAGTTCTATTCACGTACAGTTGGAGTCGGAAGTTTACATACACTTAGGTTGGATTCATTAAAACTAGTTCTTCAACCACTCCACAAATTTCTAGTTAACAAACTATAGTTTGGGCAAGTCAGTTAGGACATCTACTTTGTGCATGACACAAGTCATTTTTCCAACAATTGTTTACAGACAGATTATTTCACTGTATCACAATTCCAGTGGGTGAGAAGTTTACACATTAAGTTGACAGTGCCATTCAACAGCTTGGAAAATTCCAGAAAATGATGTCATGGCTTTAGAAGCTTCTGATAGGCTAATTGACATCATTTGAGTCAATTGGAGGTGTACCCGTGGATGTATTTCAAGGCCCACCTTCAACCTCAGTGACTCTTTGCTTGACATCATGGGAAAATCAAAAATCAGCCAAGACCTCAGAAAACAAATTGTAGACCTCCACACGTCTGGTTTACCCTTGGGAGCAATTTCCAAAAGCCTGAAATGACCACGTTCATCTGTACAAACAATAGTATGCAAGTATAAACACCATGGGACCACGAAGCCATCATACAGGTACAAAAGTATCTATATCCACAATAAAACAAGTTCTATATCGACATAACCTGAAAGGCCACTCAGCAAGGAAGAAGCCACTGCTCCAAAACCACCATAAAAAAGCCAGACTACGGTTTGCCACTGCACAAGGGGACAAAGATTGTACTTTTTGGAGAATTGTCCTCTGGTCTGATGAAACAAAAATATAATTGTTTGGCCATAATGACTATCGTTATGTTTGGAGGAAAAAGGGGGAGGCTTGCAAGCCGAAGAACACCTTCCCAACCGTCAAGCATGGGGATGGCAGCATCATGTCTTGGGGGTGCTTTGCTGCAGGAGGGACTGGTGATACGTCACAAAATAGATGGCATCTTGAGGAAGGAAAATGATGTGGATATATTGAAGCAACATCTCAAGACATCAGTCAGGAAGTTAAAGCTTGGTCGCAAATGAGTCTTCCAAATTAACAATGAACCCAAGCATACTTCCAAAGTTGTGGTAAATGCCTTAAGGACAACAAAGTCAAGGTATTGGAGTGGCCATCACAAAGCCCTGACATCAATACTATAGAAAATGTGTTTGCAGAATAGAAAAAGTGTGTGTGAGCAAGGAGGCCTACAAACCTGACTCAGTTACACCAGTTCTGTCAGGAGGAATGGGCCAAAATTCACCCAACTTATTTATTTTTCCTTTATTTAACTAGGCAAGTCAGTTAAGAACAAATTCTTATTTTCAATGACGGCCTAGGAACAGTGGGTTAACTGCCTGTTCAAGGGCAGAACGACAGATTTGTACCTTGTCAGCTCGGGGGTTTGAACTTGCAACCTTCCGGTTACTAGTCCAACGCTCTAACCACTAGGCTAGCTTGTGAGAAGCTTGTGGAAGGCTTCCCGAAATGTTTGACCCAAGTTAAACAATTTAAAGGCAATGCTACCAAATACTAATTGAGTATATGTAAACTTCTGACCCACTGGGAATGTGATGAAAAGCTGAAAAAAATGACCCTCTACTATTATTGTGACATTTCACATTCTTAAAATAAAGTGGTGATCCTAACAGACCTAAGACAGGGAATGTTACCGAGGATTAAATGTCAGGAATTGTGAAAAACTGAGTTTAAATGTATTTGGCTAAGGTGTATGTAAACTTCCGACTTCAACTGTAACTCTAATTCTGTGTACACCTATTACTATGACATCTTTAATGGGGCACCACTTGCTACAAATCAGCAGGAAACTATAAAATAGTTACAATTATAACTACAGTTAATTTATAATTCTGAGGCAATTAAATTCTTAAAATGACAAGGCAATGCATTCCTGGAGACTGTAGATATTTTATAAAACAAATCAGATTTATTTGGTCTAAAGCTGTGCCACTAGAGATTCTGGGTTCGGGTCCAGGTTCTATCGCAGCTGGCCGCGACCTGGAGATCCATGGGGCGGCGCACAATTGGCACAGCGTCGTCCGGGTTAGGGGAGGGTTCAGCCGGCAAGGATGTCCTTGTCCCATCGCGCACTAGCGACTCCTGTGGCGGGCCGGGCGCAGTGCATGCTGACACGGTCGCCAGATGTACCGTGTTTCCTCCGACACATTGGTGCGGCTGGCTTCCGGGTTAAGTGGACATTGTGTCAAGAAGCAGTGCGGGGTTGGGTTGTGTTTAGGAGGACACACGGCTCTCGACATTCGCCTCTCCTGAGTCCGTACGGTAGTTGCAGTGATGAGACAAGACTGTAACTACCAATTGGATACCATGAAATTGGGGAGAGAAAAAAATGAAATTCATACAGATGGGCCCAAAACAAAACAGGAGAATACCAGAAAGCAACCAGTAAATCCAAACACTTAGATAACTTTCTGGACATCACATCCACTCACAATGAAGGCATCAATCTAGCAGTAAAAAACATCAACTATATATTCAGGCATTTTTTTGTTTACATAACCCGGGTAAAGAAGTGCAGAAGATTCATGTGCAAGTAGAGATACTGGGGTGCAAAGGAGCAAGATAAATAAATAAATAAATACTGTATGGGGATGAGGTAGGTAGATAGATGGGCTATGTACAGGTGCAGTGATCTGTTAGCTGCTTCCCTGAAAAGTTGCATATCACGGGGGCTATTCGATGCTAATGCAGAACGCCACAGGACGTTTTTGTGCTGGTCAAGGGCAGACAAGTCTGGAGTGAACCAAGGACTATATCTATTCCTAGTTCTACATTTTTTGAATGGGGCATGCTTATTTAAGATGGTGAGGAAGGCTTCTAATGTAGGCTTCTAATGTTAACATGCATGAAAACAAGGCTTTTTCGGTTACCTAAGTCAACAAATGAGAGCACCTGGGGAGTGGGAGTGGAGCTAGGCACTGCAGGACCTAGATTAACCTCTACATCACCAGAAGAACAGAGGAGAAGTAGGATAAGGGAATGGCTAAATGCTATACGAAATGGCCATCTAGCACGTTCAGTAAAAGGAGCAGGTTTCTGGGCACGATAGTATAGATTAAAGGCATAGTGTACAGACAAAGGTAAAGTAGGATGTGAGTACATTGGAGGTAAACCTAGGCATTGAGTAATGATGAGAGAGATATAGTCTGTAGTGATGTTTAAACCAGGTGATGTCATCATAAATGTAGGAGGTGGAACAACATGGTTGGTTAAGGCATATTGAGCAGGGCTAGAGGCTCTACAGTGAAATAAGACAGTAATCACTAACCAGGACAGTAATGGACGAGGCATATTGATATTAGAGAGAGGCATGCGTAGCTAAGTGAACATATGGGTCCAGTGAGTGGTTGGGCTGACTGGGAACACGGCGATTCAGACAGTTAGCAGTCCGATGCTAACACGCTAACAGTTAGTAGGCCGGGGCTAAACAAGCTAGCAGTTATCAGACCGGGTTAGCAAGCAAGCAGTTAGCAGGGGCTAGCAGTTAGTAGACCGGGGCTAGCAAGTTAGCCTTTGGGGGACGTCGCGATGGGGGTAAGTCTGTTTTTGCCTCTTCGTGAGGTGACGCCGATAGACCAGTCGTGGAATTAGCAGGGTTCCAAGTAGGTCTAGGTAGCTAGCAGGTAAGCAGAATGGGCCTTCAGCGGGTGTCGCGCCTGAGGGGCCTGTTAGAATCCTCGGGCAGATTATGTCGGTATTCCAGTCGTAGAGGATCGGCGGGTTTCCGTGCCCCATACCGGCAGTAGAAGGGGTCCGGATATTGTAGCCCAGGCGTGAGCCGGGAGATGGTTCTAGAATGGGCTATCCCCAGGCTAGTTGGTGCTAGAAATGGGACGGAAACGTTAGCCAGGAGTAGTCAACCCTGGTTGCGGTTAGCTAGCTGTGATGATCCAGATGAAAAGGTTCAGAGTTTGTGGTAGGAATTCGGGGATATGGAGAGAAAGATAGGTCCGGTATGCTCTGGTTTGAAACGCGTTGTACGAACTGGTGAGAGCTTTCCGAGCTAAAGGTTAGCTGATGACCACTAGCAGTGGTTAGCTGACTGATAGCTGGTAGCTAGTTAGCTAGCTAGCGTCAGTTGAGGTATTCCAGTTCGGAAGTAAATATAAATACTTTAGGGGGAAAAAAACAAATCCACACCACATTGGGTGAGGCAGGTTGCAGGAGAGTATTTTGAAGTTGAGGTTTAGGAAAAATATTAAAAAGAACGCGAAGAAAAAGTTATATACACATGGGACGAGACAAGACAAAGACGTCTGACTGCTACGCCATCTTGGAAGTGAGTGAGCCATTGTAGTATAATGTGTTGTTTTACAGGGTCAGCCATAGTAGAATAATGTGTTGTTTTACAGGGTCAGCCATAGTAGAATAATGTGTTGTTTTACAGGGTCAGCCATAGTAGAATAATGTGTTGTTTTACAGGGTCAGCCATAGTAGAATAATGTGTTGTTTTACAGGGTCAGCCATAGTAGAATAATGTGTTGTTTTACAGGGTCAGCCATAGTAGAATAATGTGTTGTTTTACAGGGTCAGCCATAGTAGAATAATGTGTTGTTTTACAGGGTCAGCCATAGTAGAATAATGTATTGTTTTACAGGGTCAGCCATAGTAGAATAATGTGTTGTTTTACAGGGTCAGCCATAGTAGAATAATGTATTGTTTTACAGGGTCAGCCATAGTAGAATAATGTGTTGTTTTACAGGGTCAGCCATAGTAGAATAATGTATTGTTTTACAGGGTCAGCCATAGTAGAATAATGTGTTGTTTTACAGGGTCAGCCATAGTAGAATAATGTGTTGTTTTACAGGGTCAGCCATAGTAGAATAATGTATTGTTTTACAGGGTCAGCCATAGTAGAATAATGTATTGTTTTACAGGGTCAGCCATAGTAGAATAATGTATTGTTTTACAGGGTCAGCCATAGTAGAATAATGTATTGTTTTACAGGGTCAGCCATAGTAGAATAATGTATTGTTTTACAGGGTCAGCCATAGTAGAATAATGTATTGTTTTACAGGGTCAGCCATAGTAGAATAATGTATTGTTTTACAGGGTCAGCCATAGTAGAATAATGTGTTGTTTTACAGGGTCAGCCATAGTAGAATAATGTGTTGTTTTACAGGGTCAGCCATAGTAGAATAATGTGTTGTTTTACAGGGTCAGCCATAGTAGAATAATGTATTGTTTTACAGGGTCAGCAATAGTAGAATAATGTATTGTTTTACAGGGTCAGCCATAGTAGAATAATGTGTTGTTTTACAGGGTCAGCCATAGTAGAATAATGTATTGTTTTACAGGGTCAGCCATAGTAGAATAATGTGTTGTTTTACAGGGTCAGCCATAGTATAATAATGTGTTGTTTTACAGGGTCAGCCATAGTAGAATAATGTATTGTTTTACAGGGTCAGCCATAGTAGTATAATGTATTGTTTTACAGGGTCAGCCATAGTAGAATAATGTGTTGTTTTACAGGGTCAGCCATAGTAGAATAATGTGTTGTTTTACAGGGTCAGCCATAGTAGAATAATGTGTTGTTTTACAGGGTCAGCCATAGTAGAATAATGTGTTGTTTTACAGGGTCAGCCATAGTAGAATAATGTGTTGTTTTACAGGGTCAGCCATAGTAGAATAATGTATTGTTTTACAGGGTCAGCCATAGTAGAATAATGTATTGTTTTACAGGGTCAGCCATAGTAGAATAATGTGTTGTTTTACAGGGTCAGCCATAGTAGAATAATGTATTGTTTTACAGGGTCAGCCATAGTAGAATAATGTGTTGTTTTACAGGGTCAGCCATAGTAGAATAATGTGTTGTTTTACAGGGTCAGCCATAGTAGAATAATGTGTTGTTTTACAGGGTCAGCCATAGTAGAATAATGTATTGTTTTACAGGGTCAGCCATAGTAGAATAATGTATTGTTTTACAGGGTCAGCCATAGTAGAATAACGTGTTGTTTTACAGGGTCAGCCATAGTAGAATAATGTGTTGTTTTACAGGGTCAGCCATAGTAGAATAATGTATTGTTTTACAGGGTCAGCCATAGTAGAATAATGTGTTGTTTTACAGGGTCAGCCATAGTAGAATAATGTATTGTTTTACAGGGTCAGCCATAGTAGAATAATGTGTTGTTTTACAGGGTCAGCCATAGTATAATAATGTATTGTTTTACAGGGTCAGCCATAGTAGAATAATGTGTTGTTTTACAGGGTCAGCCATAGTAGAATAATGTGTTGTTTTACAGGGTCAGCCATAGTAGAATAATGTGTTGTTTTACAGGGTCAGCCATAGTAGAATAATGTGTTGTTTTACAGGGTCAGCCATAGTAGAATAATGTGTTGTTTTACAGGGTCAGCCATAGTAGAATAATGTGTTGTTTTACAGGGTCAGCCATAGTAGAATAATGTGTTGTTTTACAGGGTCAGCCATAGTAGAATAATGTATTGTTTTACAGGGTCAGCCATAGTAGAATAATGTGTTGTTTTACAGGGTCAGCCATAGTAGAATAATGTGTTGTTTTACAGGGTCAGCCATAGTAGAATAATGTGTTGTTTTTTATTTTTATAAAAAAAAATATTTCACCTTTATTTAACTAGGCAAGTCAGCTAAGAGCAAATTCTTATTTACAATGACGGCCTACCCCGGCCAAACCTGGACGACACTAGACCAATTGTGCGCCACCCTATGGGTCTCCCAATCACAGCCGGATGTGATTCAGCCTGAATTCGAACCAGGGACTGTAGTGACGTTTTACAGGGTCAGCCATAGTAGTATAATGTGTTGTTTTACTGGGTCAGCCTACATTTCACTGCACCTATCTGCTGCATGTGACAATAAAAAAAATATATATATTTTTGCACAGATACCAAACAACATACTTTCCCTTGGACCACTGAGCCTGTTCATTTTCAGCAAAATATAGCGAACACATCTTGAATATAAAACCACACACATCTCAATACTTTTAACCATGTCATTTTCAATCTGTTTACTCTGTTTGCTTGAGAAAATCAAAGAGTTTGAGGCACTTTCGCATGTAGTGTATTGTTAGCCAATGGAACAACAGGTGTAGGCCTTACCGTGAAATGCTTATTTACAAACCTAACTAACAATGCACTTTAAAAAAAAGAAAATATTTACAAAATAAAACTGAAGTGGAAAAAAGTAGCACAATAAAATAACAATAATGAGGCTATATACAGGGGGGGTACCGGTACCAAGTCAATGAGCGGGTGTACAGGTTAGTCAAAGTAATTGAGGTAATGTAGGTAGGGGCGAAGTGCCTATGCATAGATAATAAACAGCGAATATCAGCAGTGTAAAAAAAAGGGTGGGGTTGGGGTCTTATGGCTTGGGGGTAGAAGGTGTTAAGGAGCCTTTTGGACCTAGACCTAATTTTTTGGGCCTTCCTCTGGTACCGCCTAGTATAGAGGTCCTGGATGGCAGAAAGCTTGGCCCCAGTGATGTACTGGGCCGTACGCCCTCCCCTCTGTAGTGCCTTACGGTCAGATGCCGAGCAGTTGCCATAACAGGCGGTGATGCTAATGTGTATGTGACAAATACATTTGATTTGATTTGATGCAAACATGCTCTAACTATATGAGGATTTGGGGACCCATGCCAAATCTTTTCAGTCTCCAGAGGAGGAACAGGCATTGTCGTGCCCTCTTCACGACTGTCTTGGTGTGTTAGGACCATGATTGTTTGTTGGTGATGTGGACACCTAAGAACTTGAATATCTCGACCCACTCCGCTACAGCCTTGTCGATGTGAATGGGGGCGTGTTCGGCCCTCCTTTTCCTGTAGTCCACAATCAGCTCCATTGTCTTGCACACGTTGAGAGAGAGGTTGTTTTTCTGGCACCACACTGCCAGGTGTCTGACCTCATCCAGTTGCGATTTTAGCATGTAAATCTTGGTGGGGCAAAAAAATTATAAGTGGGATGCATGCCAGCAAAGCCATTAAACAATACATTAATTGCACTCTAAGGGTGTCAAACGGTGCTCACAAACTGTTAGGGCCTACATTAAGCTGTCCCAACAGCAGAGTCCCAATATCAGTCCCAACACCTTACCACTGCTACACCTGGCTATCAGTGGAGCCTTGTCTGGCAGAGAAACAGTTCATTCAGCCTCATTTACTGCCTTTTAAAAAAACGTAGCTGATATGGCTGACTTGTGTAAACAAATGTGGTTTCTACTGACAATTGAGATGTACAAACTTTATTGTAAATAAGAATAGAATATGTTTCTAAACACATCTACATGAATGTGGATACTACCATAACTATGGATAATCCTGAATGAATTGTGAATATTGATGAGTGAGAAATTTATAGACGCACAAATATCATATCCCCCCCAAAATGCTAACTTCCACTGTTATTGTAACGGTGAGAGGTTAGCATGTCTTGGAGTTATGATATTTGTACGTCTGCAACTTTCTCACTCATCATTATTCATGATTCATTCAGGATGATCTGGAATCATTCATGTAGAAGTGTTTAGAAACATATTATATTCTTATTTACAATAAAGTCACACCAAAATGAAACAAACAAATGTATCATACATTTATTTCTATTGGACACAAAATAATCTGAAACACAACCAAAACACACACTAAATATATCCAACAAATGTGTAGAGTAACAAGCTTGATGTGGTCATTGGGTTCTATGAATGTGGGACCAATTTATTTACTTTCTACTACTTTAGACATACAGGTGAATTCGTCCCAATACTTTTGCTCCCCTAAAATGGGGGGACTGCGTACAAAAAGTGCTGTAATTTCTAAACAGTTCACCCGATATGGATGACAATTCCCTTACATTAAAGCTGCACTTCTTGGTGTACATTACATTATCCAAGACTATAATCAATGGTTCAATAATTGAAATGACCAGTATTCCCAGATCCCAGACTGAAGCTTTAAGCTGCTGTCATGTAGCTACTATAGACCTACCTATCAACTCTAAATGGAACTTTTTATCTATTCACTGATTGTTACAATACACTGCAAAATTCACCTGAGCTCTGTAAACTGGTTTGTCTGGCTGGCTGTCTGACCCTGCTGGGACACCTGTCACCATCTAATGCTGCTAAGACATGATGAGCATTGTGTTGTGTAGTGTGTACTGATTGTGCACAATGAGTCATGACAGTGAAGCCTTTAGAGCTGTAAATGCTGTGTCAGTGTGAAAAGTAGGGAATTATACTGGCTATACTGGCTCTAATGAAAAAAACTCACATTGTGCTGTCAGAAAATGTAAAAACAACGGTCTTTAATCGTTTGGCCACTGGTTTCATCATTTGATTCAGGTCTAGTGTAATTTGCTAGCTGACGTTAGCCAACTTTTGGCTAGCTCTAATGGTACATCAACTGGTGAAAACTAGCCAAGATCATTTACTTCTGTTGAAATGGGACAAAACAAAGGCTACAAAACATTTCCATTCACAAGACAGCAGTTAGATACTGCTACCTGACAGATACTGAGACAGCTAGAGGCTAGAGCTGAACTGGCTGTGGTAGCTACTAGCTAAAGTAGCTACTGTGAAACATTAACTAATGTTACAGTTCAGTTAGCTACACTATTAGCTCAGCACTGTGAATCTACATTTTTCCTCTGAAGTCAAACAGTAGTTACCTTTTATCAGTCAAATAAAAAAGTAGCCAGTTTCTGCTCTGCTTGCTTTTACAACTCTGAGAAAAATCACAACACAGACTGCACCTGCCTCTATTCATCTCTCCCGTGAAGGTCCTATAAGCCAGCTTTGCCTTCACACAGCTTATCCGCACACTCTCTGGTCTCCGCACAGTCCTAAATCCAGCCGACTTAAACCGCCGAACAGCTACCCAACTGCTCTGATGCATCCGCATGGTCCTAAAGCATACAATACCTATTTTTGTACCCCAGTGTAATAATAAAACTGGAGCTGGGACAAAAATGCAATTTCAGATTGTGGAGGGGTTAAGTCCCCTGTCCCGAGTGAAAGTTGTGCCCCTGTATCATACTAATTTGAGTATCCAGGATTTATTTTTACTATGTTACGTCTAGTCTATAAGACCAGGCTACACGAGCTGCTCACCTCTCCGTCTAAGATTAGGGCGCCCAGTTTTGACTGCTCTTTGTCAAACAACAACGGTTGCCGACGGAAGTCTACCAATTTTTTCTTTAATCTCTTATTTCCACTCATAGCCAAAGACCTGCTCACCGCTGCAGCGCTCTGCCCAACTTCTCCTCCAGCAACTTCTGTATTTCCGTTGTCAAAGACTCGATCCGTGCAGGACTCTGATCAACACCCCTCAAAAGGTAATGTGATGGCCCAGATTTCAAAATCTTTATCCACCCCACCTTGGCCTAGACCGCAGCTCGAAGTTTGTTGCAGGCCCAGTGTCTTGAGGGGCTTCCTCAAGACCACCTTTCGAATTGCCGGAGTTAATTGAAAATCATGCCATTGTTGATTAGATGCTTTTTCAATATTAGGCTATTTTCTTTTGAACCATATGGCCTATACATTCAAAACAAATGGACAATATGGACAAAGATATAAAAATATACATATACTATAGTTTTCAGCTGTGCTAACATAATTGCAAAAGGATTTTCTAATGATCAATTAGCCTTTTAAAATTATAAACTTGGATAAGCTAACACAATGTGCCTTTGGAACACAGGAGTGATGGTTGCTGATAATGGGCCTCTGTACACCTATGTAGATATTCCTTTAAAAAATCAGTCGTTTCCAGCTACAATAGTCATTTACAACATTAACAATGTCTACACTGCATTTCTGATCAATTTTATGTTATTTTAATGGACAAAAAAGTTGCTTTTCTTTCAAAAACAAGGACATTCCTAAGTGACCGCAAACTTTTGAACGGTAGTGTATATAAATATAGTTATTCAATAATTAATTTCCAAAGTTACCATAGATTACCTTTTACTTACCAAAATTACAGAAGATTCCGGGTAAATTTGGTAAACCCTATACTGCAAACAACAGCCAAAGGTGAAATGACAACTGTTCCACTTTCATCAAATACTGTACATATTTTCTCTTCAACGTTGTGTGTGTGTGTGTGTGTGTATCATTTTGACTGTCTGTCTGTTAGTTTTGTGGCACCATTGTCGGTTTGACTGAAGACATTCTAGAAAGGTCCTTTTGAAGATTAAGCAAGGATCCATCTCTTTGTGTGCATAAAAAAATGGTGATAACACTTTACTTAAAGCCGACTTGTAATGCTTTATATGCTGCTTTTTTGATGAATATACAGCCAGCAATAAACCTTTCAACTTGTTATATTCAAATGAATCTTTGTGTCTTCTTCCACCTTCTTAGAACTACAGTGTCACCTCTATATTTAGGATACTGGATACAATCAACAAACTTAATACAGAGAACTAATCTGTTTGTTTCAGCATCTGCCAGTCTGTCTTGTATGTAGCCTGCAGCAGAGAGTAAGTTGGGAGGAGATATGGCTTTGAGCCAGGAGAGGACACACCTGAAGAACATTTTAAATTAGCAACCATAACATGACACTGCCATTACCTAGAAACGGGTTCTTGTTGATAGTAATTTTTCTTTTCTACTTAAGGTGTGAGGGTTTGTGTGGGATCTGTATCATGTGTGTGGGATGTGCATCATGTGTGTGTGGTTAACTGAATCATTTAATGTTCATTGCCAATCAATAATTCACTCCACTTACAAAGGTAGACAAAACACACAAATGAATGGGTCAATATCCTATGGTCAATATGCTGTACAGGTAGGGTTGCAAAATGTCCAAATATTCTCAGGTTTTCCAGTACTTCTGGTTGGAGGATTCGCTGAATTAGCAGGAAATCCAGAAGCATCCAACCAGGATTTCTGGAAAACTGAGGAATTTAGGGAAAGTTACTGGACTCTGCCATCCTTATAGCTAAACCTAACAATGAACTATGGAGAGAGAATGAGTTGGGTACATTCCTTGACTCAGTATGAAGAATGGAGGTCAATGAGGAGAGGGCGGTGCAATGACAAACAATATAGTATTTTATTATTATTATTATGAATTTCTAAAATATATTGTCACAGAGATCCAACTTATACATACTATATTTTATGGATTAAACATACAGTATATGAGATGGATATTGAAAAGATAAACATATGTGTTGCTGCTCTATGGTTTAGTCTGAGTGGGAGTGTCTATAGAATAAATTGTATTGTTCACGTAACATATTTTCCTAGCTCCAACAGTACAGTAAAACCTAACAGGCAAATCCCAAAAATAAAGGAATTTTGAAATATTAGAACGAGCAATGTCAGAGTCCGGAATATAAATCTATACAGTATTTATATGATGGTGGGTATAGACATTATGGACAGTATATGAATAGACAAGGTGTGTACAGCAGTAGTTACTATATACTGTATAGGATGGGCCTTGACTAGAATACAGTATATATACTGAACAAAAATATAAAGGCAACATGCAACAATTTCAACGATTTTGCTGAGTTACAGTTTATATAAGGAAATCGGTCAATTGAAATAAATTCATTAGGCCCTAATGTATGGATTTCCCCACAAAAAGGGCTTTATTACAGACAGAAATACTCCTCAGCTCATGGAATATAGGATCAAGTCTTTATATGTTGCATTTCTATTTTGGTTCAGTATACATATGAAGTGGGTACAACATTATGTAAACATTATTGATGTGACCAGTGTTCAATGACTATGTACATAAGGCAGCAGTTTCTAAGGTGGGCTAAGCAAGCACCTGTGTCGAGAATCAGCGTAGCGGAGGTGTTGTTGCTTACCTTCACCATCTGGGGTCGATCCTTCAGGAAGTCCAGGACCTAGTTGCACAGAGTGGGGTTCAGACCCAGGGCCTCGAGCTTAGTGATGAGCTTGGAGGGCACTATATGGTGTTGAAGGCTGAGCTGTAGTCGATTAACAACTTTCTTACATAAGTATTCCTCTCGCCCAGATGGGATAGGGCAGTGTGCAGTGCGATGGTGATTGCGTTATCCATGCATCTGTTGTGGCGGTATGCAAATTGTAGTGGGTCTAGGGTGTCAGGTAAGGTAAGGTGGAGGTGATATGATCCTTAACTAGCCTCTCAAAGCACTTCATAATGACAGAAGGGAGGGTCATTTAGTTAAGTTACCTTTGCTTTCTGGGTACAGGAACAATGATGGACATTTTGAAGCAAGTGGACACAACAGATTGGTATAGGGAGAGATTGAATATGCCCATAAACACTCCAACCAGCTGGTCTGTAATGCTCTGAGGACGAGGCTAGGGATGCCGTCTGGGCTGGCAGCCTTGCGAGGGTTGACATGCTTAAATGTCGGCCACGGAGAATGAGAGCTCACAGTCGTCGTGACTGTGTTTCCCTCGAAGCAGGCGAATAAGGTGTTTAGCTTGTCCGGGAGCAAGGCTGATGTTCCCTTTATAATCTGCGATTGTCTAGAATCTCTGCCACATGTGTCTCATGTCTGAGTCATTGAATTGCGACTCCACTTTGTCTCTGCACTGACATTTTGCCTTTGATTGCTTTACGGAGAGCATAGCTGGACTATTTGTGCTCATCCATGTTCCCAGTCACATTTCCATGGTTAAATGTGGTGGTTCGCGCTTTCAGTTTTGCTCTAGCCACAGTTTTTGGTTTGGATACGTTGTAATCGTCACAGTGGGAACAACATCGTCTATGCACTTCCTGATGAACTCAATCCCTGAGTCAGTATATACGTTAATGTTATTCTCAGATGCAACCCGGAACATATCCCAGTCCGAGTGATCAAAACAATCTTGAAGCATATATTTTGATTGGTCAGACCAACGTTGAACAGTCCTTACCACGGATACTTACGGTTTCTCTCAATTTGCCCTACCTGAGTCGGATGGAGATGCGCTTGGACACCAGGGTTGGGGTCAATTACATTTAAATTCCAATCAATTCTCTTCCATACTTTTAATTTGGAATTGGGTTTTCTTTCTGATTTAACTGCAATTTAAATGGAATTGACCCCAACACTGTTAAACACTGAATTAAGGTACGTTTTCTGATTAGGGGTTTACAGCGACGCTTGTTATTCTTAAATATGTTTTTCCCCTTGCCAGGGTATCTGCAGGTAACTTCAAGTTGAATTTAAGACTTTAAGACCTTTTTAATGCTACTTGGAATGCAATTTAATACAAATGTTGAGGACTCCAGAAATGAGCCCATGTTGGCAAAAGTTGTATTTTTAGGGGTGTCTCTTTCACCTAAGGCTATAGCCTACAACCAAAAAGTCTAATAAAATAATGCACTCATTCAGTGAATCATGTATCAAATGGCTATACTTCGAAGAAAGGTAGCTAAGCAAAAGGACTCTAGACTGACTTTTTCCAGTGCCAAGTAAGACATAAAAGAAGTTAGCTATTTCATCTAACATGTTCAGGGAATGCATGATGGACATTTTGATTTGCAACATGTCAAAATAGATTCCAGAATAATTGGGTATCTTTTTGGCTCTTTAGAGATTATTTTGCCTTCATGTTTATTGTGTATAGGCCTATAGGCTACAGAATTATTGTTGTTAGATAGCCATGCAATTGATCTAACAGTAAATTAAATGTCCAACACATATGTTCCATTGGTAGGCCAATAGGCTGCTTGATGTATTCACCGCACATGGCACGCTCCGCTCTGTTCCGCTGGTGCATCATCTCAAACACATACTCTGCTAGACAGAGCAGATACTTTCATTATAGTAAGCAGGTTAGTGTACATTACTGTTGACAAAATAATGGTTTTAGAACCAAAAAATCTACAGGAATGTTCTGTAGCCTAATCACTGAAATTACCGATGCAAGCAAAATTGCTTTCATATGAGGTAAGAGGTCATTTTTGGTTCATCGTCCCACCTCTTGTTAGTGTTGTCATCTATCAAATTGTATAGGCTACCTTGCAGACCAGGCGCCAGGATAAAGTTACTAAGGGGGCAGTTGAAATTGGTGATTGGGCACAATTTTGGAGGGTTCTTGCATTGGCATAATATTGAATTCTGCTTATATCACGCTATACCACAAACATTAAGTTCCAGTGCAGAGACCCTGAGACCATTGAGTGTTTTGAAGTGATAGGTTGGCATGAAATCTGTAGCCTATCTCAAATTTACTGTATCCGCACAATGGCCAGCAACCTACACACTAAAGCAAGGCTATTTAGGTAATGAATATAGGCTACAAGATATTTAGGCTGTTTGCAATAGGTGATTTACACTATGTGAATGCAGCCGTACGCACATCTGTTTTACCAAAAAAACACAAACTAAATGCTGAAAGTGGTAACCTAGTTATTCATGCATGCAAACAAAAATACTGAATAGCAGTTTGGCTTAGAATACCGACACAACTGCGAATGCAAACGAATGAACACGAATGAACGCTAACAGAACAAAACAGCGGTACCAAGTAGGCCTAGTAAACAAAATATCTGATGGATAAAGGCAGGACACAATCTATATGTAGGCTAGTTACATTAACAGTTAATAAACACAGTAAATAAAAGGCAAATGGAGATCCAAATAACCAAAACAAAGCCTACAAACTACTACTGAGATGCAGCCATGCACAGCCGTCTTGACAAACAAATAGGCCTATAGGCCCACTTATAGGGAAACCATGCTGCTCCTGAGTAGAGCAACAAGTTGTGATTTGGCACAATACACTTCTGTGGATCACATTTCACCCACGTAATCAATTAAGCAATGCCAGCCTACCATAAACACATTTCCAATATTTACAGTTCTATTTACAACCAAAACCAACAACCAAGAAAACCATTATAGAAGCATCTATTTCTATGATGAAACATACCGATATCTAGCTATACCCAGGGGCGTCATTTGGGTTCTTGCATTGGAATTATATTGAATTCTGCAGTACGAATACTCTAGACACTCTCTTCCTATGAACCCGTTGCTATTAAATAAAACATTTTTGCACAGAAAACCTGTGGCTAGGGTAGGATTCTAGGTTAACCTGGGCTGACTCCTATGTTCCAAGATAGTCAGGAACAGTCAGAGATGGAGGATGCTGTGGAGCGATTATCCTGGCGATGCTTGTGGAAGGGTGGGTAGGCTCTGCTAGCGGAGCTAGCTGGAGCTCATCACTGCTGACCTTACCAGCGGCCTCTGTGGTTTGATGTTGCTGCTCATCGCTCTCCTTCTCCTTTTGGAAGTGGCAGATTAGCTGGTACAAGCTAGCAGTTTAATTTTTTATTTAACCTTTATTTAATTAACTAGGAAAGTCAGTTAAGAACAATTTTGTATTTACAATGATGGCCTACCCTTCAGGCTAAGGCTAAAAACACGAATGCTTTTTACAGCTAGCTAAGAACCTAACTAAACTCTGTAGTGGTGGGGCGTGAGGCAGAGTTAATTGAAGGAGCTTCAACTGTAAACTTGCCCCCGCCCTTATAAATCAAAATCAAACTCAAAGGAGTCATACCTAACCACCCCAATGGCTTTCCATAGCCCCCCTACAGACACTGTGGCACGCTCGGTCCATTGTGCTGATACAGCGCAGCAGAGATACAGATTTTTCTCCAAACTGTCACTCAATCATTTGAACTTTTTTTGGTATTTGTATATAGGGACATAAAACTAAAACTGAGGGGGCACAAGTTTCAACTGAGGAGGCTAAGCCCCCTTTTGCCCCCTCGTGGTACTGGGTCCGCTACTTCGTGCTCTCCTGTCTCTCTTCTGGCAACGGCCTGACTCGCACTGGCACACGCACATGCCATGCACACACAGAGGCGTGCCTCAAGTATTATTTGATGTTCATTTAAAAAAGATGTATTGCCGCAGTGGCAACAACTAAGCAGCAGCACAATATAACGGAAATACTGTAGTCATCTCCGTCACATTTTTTGGCTTAAGAGATGGCTGAATTATTGAGAAATCAGGAAATCTGATTTTATCTGCCCATTGGCTTATGGACTTAACTTTTTAGGGTCATCAAAGACATTACCATGATGAACCATGTTAGGTTTGGCATTGATATCTTAAAAGAACAAGGAAACTATCAGCAATTCACTTTTTTATATTTCTTAGATATTTTATTTTCCCTTGACATCCATTTTTGGGAGACAGGGTTTTTGCATATCCGGTTGCGAATTTCCTTTAAGGAGGCAAAGTCATTAACGTCTGTCACGTGATTGGTTGAGGCTTCTTGGGTGTATGACGTCACTCCGAATATCATACATGGCAGACAGTTTCTCTTGCTATCTGAAGCCAGTAGTAACCACCAAATTCAATTAAAAGATGAATGTAACATTCCCACACCCCAATAACATTGTCACCAAGAAGGGCTTGCTATCTAGTTACAGTGTTTGAGTCATCTCGGCCATTTTCTTTTAAAACAAAACTAGCATTTTGCTAGCTGGCTAAGACATTAGACAGACTTCTTCAAGACTCAGTCATTGGGGCTTCAGAAAAAAAGAAACTGCTGCATGTAGACACGTGTGCACATTTGTTGATATTTTCTGCTAGTTAGTTTTCCCAGTTATAGCTGATTTTTGGTCAATAAACAGTGTTGCACATCAAAATATCCATCATGCATTCCCTGAGCATGTTAGATTAAATAGCTAACTAATTTGATCTGTGTAATGGTTGTTCAACTGATATCCGAACTCAAACAACGAAGATGGATAACTATTTCCACTGCTTGAATTCATTTTTCTAATTTCTTTCACAATAATTAATAACCAACAGAGACTGTGTGGGCGTGAAGAGGAGGGGCTGCAACATGATACATGGGCTAGCAGTTTTCAAAGTAAAAGCTGTGTGACTAATATTACCTGACAATCACACCAGCTAGCAAGCTAGCAAGCTAGCCTTCGCCAGGTTAACTATAATAAGGGCCACCAACAAGTAACATTAGTTAGTTAGCTAATCCTGGGGGCATCTTCAACACCCCCTCACCTGTTACTTCCGGCGCCGACAGAGATGGCCGCCTCGCTTCACGTTCTTAAGGAAACAATGCAGTATTTTGTTTTTTTATGTGTTATTTCTTACATTGTTAGCCCAGGAAATCTTAGGTTTTATTACATACAGTCGGGAGGAACGATTGGCTATAAGAGCAACGTCAACTCACCAACATTACGACCAGGAATACGACTTTCCCGAAGCGGATCGTCTGCTTTGCCCAAAACCCAGGACAATGGACCGGATCCCAGCAAGCGACCCAAAACAACGACGGCGTAAAAGGGGCAGACGAAGCTGTCTTCTGGTCAGGCTCCGGAGACGGGCACATCGTGTACCACTCCTGAGTATACTACTCGCCAATGTCCAGTCTCTTGACAACAAGGTAGACAAAATCTGAGCAAGGGTTGCAACCTGTCGGGCTGTATGTTAGCCTAGTATGGCAACTGCTCCATCCATAACCGTAAGGCTCTCCAGAGGGTAGTGAGCTCTGCACAATGCATCACCGGGGGCAAACTACCTGCCCTCCAGGACACATACACCACCCGATATCACAGGAAGGCCAAAAAGATCATCAAGGACAACAACCACCTGAGCCACTGCCTGTTCACCCCGCTATCATCCAGAAGGCGAGGTCAGTACAGGTGCAACAAAGCAGGGACTGAGAGACTGAAAAACAGCTTCTATCTCAAGGCCATCAGACTGTTAAACAGCCATCACTAACATTGAGTGGTTGCTGCCAACATACTGACTCAACTCGAGCCACTTTAATAATGGAAAAATGTATGTAATAAATGTATCACTAGCCACTTTAAACAATGCCACTTCATATAATGTTTACATACTCATCTCATTGGTATATACTGTACTCTATACCATCCACTGCATCGTGCCTATGCCGTTCTATACCATCACTCATTCAGATATTTTTTTATGTACATATTCTTAGTCATTCCTTTACACTTGTGTGTATAAGGTAGTTGTTGTGTAATTGTTAGGTTAGATTACTCGTTGGATATTACTGCATTGCCGGAACTAGAAGCACAAGCATTTCGCTACTCTCGCATTAACATCTGCTAACCATGTGTATGTGACAAATAAAATTTGATTTGATTTTTACCTTGAGGACACACATTCTGGCTGCATATCAATAGTCTATTAGCTTCCTCTCACAGGCATTTTACTTAGGAAAATACTGTTCTTGTTATCACTTGTCACTAGTATGTACAGAGGCCCTCGGGATCATTAAATATGATTGTTTTAATGGATGTTTTGTATTTTATTTAGTGATTATGTTTCTAATGTCTACTGTTTTTGTTTGTATGAGCTGCACTGAAACGAATTCCAATAAACTCTGTTGCTATGGCAATTGCAAGAGTTACAGTTATGTCAGTTGATGTCAATAAAATAAAATGTATTATTTCATAACTTGTATATTTTCCATGCTTTATTTCTGTTAAGAAATGCTTTGGCTCTGATGTGATGCCCCCATAAAATAGTAAGAATAAAGTTCTAAATGAAAGTAATGATATGGTTTGGATAACTTTGCTGCCCTGATTTCCTAGGTATATTATAATGTATACTCCCAACACATATCAATTAATTAAATCCATCAAAACATGAAATGGCTTAATCTACCAAACAATCATCTCCCACAACACCTTACCCCTAACGTTCCCCTGTACGCTAGCACCCCACAAGCACAGAGGCATGCCTCGCAGTTGTGTGATTGGCTAAAATGTATTGATGACAAATACTTTACTCAGTAAGTCCCATAGATATCTTTGGTCACTCCCAGTAAGGCCAACTTTGAGTGGTTGATATCCCAGGCTTACATGTGTTGTGCACAATAACCTGGACAAGGTTATGTTTGGTGTGACCGTGTATTGACCCTGTTGTGTGGTTAATGTATGGTCTATCTGTGGTCTGAGGGAGCTGGCGTGCAGACAGTGGGAGTGGAGGTGGTGGAGGTGTTTGGAGAGGACATTGGAGTCAGTAGAGGACAAGCCAGCCACTTGGCAGTGTTGGCATTGCTACTTCCTACCTGAAGGGTAAGAGGACATAACTGTTACTTCCTACCTGACGGGTAAGAGGACATCACTGTTACTTCTCATCTGACGGGTAAGAGGACATCACTGCTACTTCCTACCTGACGGGTAAGAGGACATCACTGCTACTTCTCACCTGACGGGTAAGAGGACATCACTTCTACTTCTCACCTGACAGGTAAGAGGACATCACTGCTACTTCTCACCTGACGGGTAAGAGGACATCACTGCTACTTCTCACCTGACCGGTAAGTGGACATCACTGCTACTTCTCACCTGACCGGTAAGTGGACATCACTGCTACTTCTCACCTGACCGGTAAGAGGACATCACTGCTACTTCTCACCTGACCGGTAAGAGGACATCACTGCTACTTCTCACCTGACCGGTAAGTGGACATCACTGCTACTTCTCACCTGACCGGTAAGTGGACATCACTGCTACTTCTCACCTGACCGGTAAGTGGACATCACTGCTACTTCTCACCTGACCGGTAAGTGGACATCACTGCTACTTCTCACCTGACCGGTAAGTGGACATCACTGCTACTTCCTACCTGACGTGTAAGAGGACATCACTTCTACTTATACAATCAATAAATAATTTAATCAAGTACAATTATATATGGCATTTTATTTTACATCAGCAGTTATCACAAAGAGCCTTTACAGTAACCCGGCCTACACCAGAGAAACCCAGAACATACAGGGCACCACTGCTCCTGGCATCTCTTTCTCTCTGTGTAATGTGGTATCCTGTTCCTGTTTAGGGCCAGCCGAATGCAGGTGTGCTCTCCCGTCAACATGAGGCTCATGCTGCTCCCGCCCCAAATACAAACAGGTACACAGATACACACACACACAAACACTATTAGGAATGTTCCCTTATTTACATGTTTGTGTGTATGTTTGTTGTGTGTCAGAGTTGAGGGATGATAAGGCAGTGTTTGAGAAGAGGCGTCTGGTGTGGGAGGGGGACATGCAGATGCACTCCAAGTTCCTGGACAGAAAGGTGACATATTTGTTTTCCCTACACCCTACCATTACCATGTACTGTCACCTTAGCCCCTAAACCAATAATCCCTACGTTTCCAACATACGTTTCCAGCATGACCGGATTTGTGTGTGTGTGTGTGTGTTGAAGGCAGAGCATGCCTCATACCTGCGGCTGGCAGCTCCACGCATGCCTCGTACCTGTGTTATATATATATTTTCCATGCTTTATTTCTGTTAAGAACTTTATCATCGAGTGTGATCATTTCAGTAACTGCTACTTTGCTTTGGCTCTGAGGAGGTGTTTAAGGTGCGCAAACATAAGATGTCGCTTGGTTTTCGTAGTAACAGGTACTGCAAGAAGTCGGCCATCATGGCAAGGAGCTCTGGGTTCTACTGCAGTTACAAGACAAGCTTCACCTTCAACTCCTCCTGTAACACACACACACATCATGTTAGAAACTTAGGGGCTAGTGGTTTAAGGTTAAGGAGCAAAGTTGACAGTAATGGATAATGGTAGGGTGTAGGGAAAAATGAATATGTCACCTTTCTGTCCAGGAACTTGGAGTGCATCTACATGTCCTCCTCCCTCACCAGATGCCATAAAATAGTAAGAATAAAGTTATAAATGAAAGTAATGATATGGTTTGGATAACTTTGCTGCCGTGATTTCCTAGGTATACAATCATGTATACTCCCAACATATATTAATTCATTAAATCCATCAAAACATGAAACGGCTTAATCTACCAAACAATCATCTCCCACAACACCTTCCCCCTAACGCTCCCCTGTACGCTAGCACCCCACAAGCACAGAGGCATGCCACGCAGTTGTGTGATTGGCTAAAATGTATTGATGACAAATACTTTACTCAGTATGTCCCAATAGAATTCTATGGTCACTCCCAGTAAGGCCACATTTGTGCGTAAAAAACAGGACATGAGGTTACGTTTGATTTGACCATGTCTTGACCATGTTGTGTGGTTAATGTGTGGTCTATCTGTGGTCAGAGGGAGCTGAGGTGCAGATGGCAGACAGTGGGAGTGGAGGTGGTGGAGGTGTTTGGGGAGGAGAAGACGGTGGACTCAGAGTTGTACACCGCTGCCACTTGCTACCTGATGGGTAGCAAGTGGTATCCTGTTCCTGTTTAGGGCCAGCCGAATGCAGGTGTGCTCTTCCGTCACCATGAGGCTCATGCTTCTCCCGCCCCAAATACAAACAGGTACACACATACACAGATACACACACAAACACACACACTATTAGGAATGGTCCCCTATTTACATGTCCGTGTGTATGTTTGTTGTGTGTCAGAGGTGAGGGACGATAAGCCAGTTTTTGAGAAGAGGCATCTGGTGAGGGAGGAGGACATGTAGATGCACTCCAAGTTCCTGGACAGAAAGGTGACATATTAGTTTTTCCCTACACCCTACCATTATCCCTTACTGTCAACTTTGCCCCTTAACCTTAAACCACTAGCCCCTAAGTTTCTAACATGACGTGTGTGTGTGTTACAGGAGGAGTTGAAGGTGAAGCTTGTCTTGTAACTGCAGTAGAACCCAGAGCTCCTCGCCATGATGGCCGACTTCTTGCAGTACCTGTTACTACGAAAACCAAGCGACGTCTTATGTTTGCGCACCTTCAACACCTCCTCAGAGCCAAAGCAAAGTAGCAGTTACTGAAATGATCACACTCGATGATAAAGTTCTTAACAGAAATAAAGCATGGAAAATATATTACATTTTATTTCATTCACACCAACTGACATAACTGTAACTCTTGATTTGAATTAGTTTCAGTGCAGCCTCATACAAACAAAAACAGTAGACAGTAACAACAGAATCACTAAATAAAATACAAAACATCCATAAAAACAATCATATTTGATGATCTCGAGGGCCTCTGTACATACTAGTGACAAGTGATAACCAGAAGAGTATTGATCTCAGTAAAGTGCCTGTGAGAGGAAGCTAATAGACTATTGAGATGCAGCTACAGTGTGTCCTCACGGTGAGGAGGTGTTGAAGGTGTTTGGAGGGAGTGGAAGGGGGAGAAGTCCCCACGGGCGACCATGAAGACATTGCTTGGTTTATGTAGTAACAGGAACTGCAAAAAGTCAGGCATCATGGCGCGGAGCTGCCAGCCGCAGGTATGAGGCATGCTCTGCCTTCAACACACACACACACACACACAAATCAGGTCATGTTGGAAACGTATGTTGGAAACGTAGGAATTATTGGTTTAGGGGCTAAGGTACATGGTAATGGTAGGGTGTAGGGAAAAACTAATATGTCACCTTTCTGTCCAGGAACTTGGATTGCATCTACATGTCCTCCTCCCTCACCACATGCCTCTTCTCAAAAACTGGCTTATCGTCCCTCACCTCTGACACACAACAAACATACACACGGACATGTAAATAGGGGACCATTCCTAATAGTGTGTGTGTTTGTGTGTGTATCTGTGTATGTGTGTACCTGTTTTTATTTGGGGCGGGAGCAGCAGGAGCCTCATGTTGACGGGAGAACACACCTGCATTCAGCTGGTCCTAAACAGGAACCGGATATGACATCACACAGGGAGAAAGAGATGACAGGAGCAGTGGTGCCCTGTATGTCCTGGGTTTCTCCGGTTCAGGCCAGGTTACTATTAAAGCACTTTGTCATGGGGCCTCTCGAGTGGGGCAGCAGTCTAAAGCGTCACTACAGACCTGGGTTAGATCCTGGGCTGTATTACAACCAGCCATGATCGGGAGTCCCATAGGGTGCCGCACACTTGTCCCAGCATCGTCCGGGTTACGGAAGGGTTTGGCCGGAGGGGCTTAACTTGGCTCATTGCGCTCTAGCGACTCCTTGTTTTTGAGCCGGGCGCCTGCAGGCTAACCTCGTCATCAGTTGAAGGGTGTTTCCTCCGACACATTGGTGTGGCTGGCTCCCGGGTTAAGCGGGCGGGTTCTAAGAAGTGCGGTTTGGCAGGTCATGTTTTCGGAGGACGCATGACTCGACCTTTGTCTCCCGAGCACATTGGTTATTTGCAGCGATGAGACAAGACCGGAAAAGGGGGTAAAATACAGCTTCCTGCCAGGACCTCCATACCAGGCGGTGTCAGAGGAAGGCCCTAAAAATTGTCAAAGACTCCAGCCACCCTAGTCATAGACTGTTCTCTCTGCTACCGCATGGCAAGCGGTACCAGAGTGCCAAGTCTAGGTCCTATAGGCTTCTAAACAGCTTCTACCCCCAAGCCATAAGACTCCTGAACATCTAGTCAAATGCCTACCCAGACTATTCACATTGCCCCCCCCCCCCAACCCCAACCCCCCCCCCCCCCCAGTGCCCCTGCACATCGACTCTGTACCGACACGCCCCTGTATTTATTGTTATTTTATTGCTGCTCTTTAATTACTTGTATCTCTTATTCTTATTTCTATTTTTTTTAAACTGCACTGTCAGTTAGGGGCTCGTAAGTAAGCAATTCACTGTAAGGTCTGTTGTATTCGGCGCATGTGACTAATAAAATTTGATTGGATATGTGAGTCAGTCACAAAAAATCCATATATAATTGTGCTTAATTGATTGATTGTACAAGCAGAAGTGATGTCCTCTTATCCATCAGGTAGGAAGTAGCAGTAGCAACACTGCCAAGTGGCTGGGATGTCCTCCACTGAGTCCACTGTCCCCACCACCTCCACCACCTCAACCCACCATCTGTCATCTGCTGTCTGCATTCCACCTCCCTCTGACAACATATAGACCACACATTAACCACACAACATTGTCAATACATGGTCAAATCAAACATAATCTCATCCCCAGGCTATTGCGCACAGCGCATATAAGCCTGGGATATCAACTACTCAACGTTGACCTTACTGGGAGTGACCATAGAATTCTATGGGACCAACTGAATAAAGTATTTGTCATCATTTAATTTGAGCCAATCACACGACAAGGTGTGCCTCTGTGATTGTGGTGTGCTAGTGTACGGGGACGGTTAGGGAGAAGGTGTTGTGGAAGGTGATTGGTTGGTAGATTAAGCCGTTTAAGCCAATGCTTACACACCAGGAATATCGCCCGGCATTCTGTATTGATTAACGAAGGCCAAATTTGACACAATGGACCAACAGACTCTTTGCGCATTTGGGCGAAATATATTGATAAAAGTCGCCTTGTCCGAGAGAGATTTAAATGGTTATCAAAACGTCACAACAGGGTAACCCTACATGAAACACAACCCTTATTTTAAGTGTTTCTAAAATCTCCTATGGAAAACAATGAATGGTTGAAAAAACAATTGGAACCATTTCCCTGTTTGACCACTAGGTTATATTGTTTTTTGACACCACTGTGGGGTTCTATTGTGGAGGAACCGTGAGCTCACGGGGAAAAACATGCTCACAAGAGAGAGGAAACACCCACTTACACAGACAGGAACCGTGACAATTTTTTTCAATGGTAAACGGTATGACGAAACAATCTTATCTATCCACCATCTTTGACTGAACTTTCACTGTTCAGAAAACAAGAGGACAGACTGTACCATTTGAAAGAGCTAGAGGGGTGTGTCATACATCTCCAAGCCACACAAATCCAGGGGTGTAGTGCTGCAGAAGCATGAGGGCTCTCTAACTTTTTTCAATTTGAGAATACACAAAGCTGGTAAAAATATTTATGGGACATGATTTCTGAAGCTCAATCAATGCCTGGCAAGATCACATAATAATGAATTAGTATTTACAAAAATCTAATCAAATCAAAATTGATTGGTCACATACACATATTTAGCAGATGTTATTGCGGTTGTAGTGAAATGCTTGTGTTCCTAACTCCAACAGTGCAGTAAAATCGAACAATTCACAACAATATACATCAATCTCAAAGTAAATTAATGCAATTAAGAAATATATAAATATTAGGATGAGCAATGTCGGAGTGGCATTGACTAGAGTACAGTAGAATACAATATATTATCACGGCTGTTGAAGGATGAGGACCAAGTTGCAGCGTGGTGAGCGTACATTTTCTTTATTTTAAGCAAAATGACGCCAAACAAAACAATAAACACTACAAAAACAAACCGTGAAGCTCACAAGCAAAGTACTAAAACGGAGACAGAACCTCCCACCCACAAAAGACCAAGCAGCGTGGTGTAATGGACTCCTGGACATGGGAGGAGATCCTGGACAGGTAGGGACCCTGGAGGCAGGCTGGGGAGTATCGCCGTCCACAGGAGGAACTGGAGGCAGCTAAGGCTGAGTGGCAACATTACGAGGGAACACGGCTGGCAAGGAAGCCCGAGAGGCAGCCCCAAAACATTTTTTGGGGGGAGGGCACACGGGGAGTGTGGCAGAGTCAGGTTGGAGACCTGAGCCAACTCCCCGTGCTTACCGGGGCGTCGTACTGGTCAGGCACCGTGTTATGCGGTGGAGCGCCCAGTGTCTCCAGTGCGCGTTCTTAGCCCGGTGTGCTACATCCCAGCTCCCCGCATCTGCGGGGCTAGGGTGAGGATCCAGCCAGGACGGATTGTGCCAGCCCTACTCTCCAGACCTTCAGTGCGTCTCCTCGGGCCAGGATATCCTGCGCCGGGTCTAATGACAGTTTCCCCAGTTCGCCAGGAAAACCCAGTGCGGCCTGTTCCAGCTCCCCGCACATGCCGGGCTAGAGTGGGTATTCAGCCTGGAAGAGTGGTGCCAAGGCTATGCACCAGATCTCCAGTGCTCCCCCACAGCCCGGTCTATCCTGTGCCTCCTCCACGGACCAGGCCTCCAGTAGGTCTCCCCAGCCTGGTGAGTCCTGTGCCTGCTCCCAGAGCCAGGTCTCCTGTGTGTCTCCCCAGCCTGGTGAGTCCTGTGCCTGCGCCCTGTCCGGAGCTGCCAGAGTCGCCCTCCTGTCCGGAGCTGCCAGAGTCGCCCTCCTGTCCGGAGCTGCCAGAGTCGCCTTCCTGTCCGGAGCTGCCAGAGTCGCCCTCCTGTCCGGAGCTGCCAGAGTCGCCCTCCTGTCCGGAGCTGCCAGAGTCGCCTTCCTGTCCGGAGCTGCCAGAGTCGCCCTCCTGTCAGGAGCTGCCAGAGTCACCCTCCTGTACGGAGCTGCCGAGTCGCCCTCCTGTCCGGGGCCCGCTGCGAGGGTTCCAGTCCGGGTTCGGCGAGGGTTCCCTCGAGAGGCGCCACCTAAGTGGGCCAAGCCTGAGGTGGAGCGGGGTCCACGTCCCGCACCAGAGCCGCCACCGCGGATAGATGCCCACCCAGACCCCCTCTATAGGTTTAGGTTTTGGGGCCGGAGTCCGCACCTCAATCAGGAACAGCTGTATATCGTTGTCTCTGATTGGGAACCATACTTAGGTACCCTTTTCACACCTGTGTGTGTGGCAGGTTGTCTCCGTTTTAGTACTTTGCTTGTGAGCTTCACGGTTTGTTTTTGTAGTGTTTATTGTTTTGTTTGGCGTCATTTTGCTTAAAATAAAGAAAATGTACGCTCACCACGCTGCACCTTGGTCCTCATCCTTCAACAGCACGTATGTACGTATGTATGTATGTACGTATGAAATGAGTGAAACAGTATGTAAACATTATTAAAGTGAACAGTGATTCCATGTCTATGTACATAGGGCAGCAGTCTCTAAAATGCAGAGTTGAGTAACCGGGTGGTAGCCGGCTAGTGACAGTGATTAAGTTCCGGGCAGGGTACTGGGTGGAGGCTGGCTAGTGATGGCTATTTAACAGTCTGATGGCTTTGAGATAGAAGCTGTTTTTCAGTCTCGGTCCCAGCTTTGATGCACCCGTACTGACCTCGCCTTCTTGATGATAGCGGGGTGAACAGGCAATAGCTTGGGTGGTTAATGTCCTTGTTGGCAATTTTGTTGGCAATTTTTGGGATTTGTCCAAAACATAACGCTTTGTATTCAGAGCAAAAAGTAAATTTCTTTGGCACATTTCTGCAGTATTACTTGAGTGCCTTGTTGCAAACAGGATGCATGTTTTGGAATCTTTTTTCACTCTTTCATTTAGGTTAGTATTGTGGAGTAACTACAATGTTGTTGATCCATCCTCAGTTTTCTCATCTCACAACCATTTAACTCTGTAACTCTTTTAAAATCATCATTGACATCATGGTGAAATCCGCTCTGGAAACTGAGTTAGGAAGGATGCCTGTACCTTTGTAGTGACTGGGTGTATTGATACACCATCCATAAAAAAATTATGTTTACCACTATTATTGAACACGGAATGAGTCCATGCAACTTATTATATGATTAGTTAAGCACATTTTTACTCTTGAACTTATTTAGGCATGCCATAACAAAGGGGTTGAATACTTATTGACTCAAGATATTTCAGCTTTACATTTTTTATACATTTCTAAAATGTTCTACAAACAATATTCCAATTTGCCATTATGGGGTATTGTGTGTAGATCAGTGACACAAAATCTCGATTTAATACATTTTAAATTCAGGCTGTAACACAACAAAATGTAGAAAAAGTAAAGGGGTGTGAATACTTTCTGAAGGCACTGTAGGTATGCCAAACTTGTTATACCAAACTTGATGTTTGAGGGTATTAAAAATATACGTTTTTTGAGACAATATGTATGGGCATAGGCAGACGTTGCAATTGGAGGATACATTTTTATTAATATTCTATAATAATATTCAATAAGCTACATCTGTCGGTACAAACTTTGATTGCGAAATAATGATGTAACTAACTTTTTGGAGGGCGCTCCCGCACCTAAAGCACTACACACCATTGCACAAGTCCCGCCTCTGGATTGAAGAGATTTGGGGATATAAAATGAAGGATGCATGCACTTTTGAGTTCATCTCGTGAACGTCATCATCTTCACAACACGTTAATCCGCGTAGTGTTCTAGTCACTAGCAAACAAGAGAGAGCTTTTGTGTCTCACTCCTACCTCAAAATAATTCCTCATCCTCATCTCTCGCACCTCTCTGCCGGTAGCGCGAGCCACACAGCGCAGCCATGGCCAGCGACGATCAGCGGGGGCTACATTATGAACAAACGTTGGTAAGTTAACTTGTTGCTAGCTGAGAAACGCTTTTCTCCGTTCTCTCGATATACAAGACCAGTTGAGCGTTCATCAGCTAAATTGTTGCCACTTCAACTTCACTTCGTTAAACGAGTGAAAGGGCGCCAGGGTAGCCTAGTGGTTAGAGCGTTGGACTAGTAACCGGCAGGTTGCAAGTTAAAATTCCCGACCTGACAAGGTAAAAATCTGTCGTTCTGCCACTGTTCATAGGCCATCATTGAGAATAAGAATTTGTTCTTAACTGACTTCACAGTGAAATCGGTGTGTGTTGTCCGTTAGATCTGCTTGAGCCAGTGTCGTTCACTGTTTTTACTTCGAGAACGGCTTCAAAGTTTTGGGGGGGGGGGGGGGGGGGGTTCGGCAAGGCCATTTTCTTGCCCTGCGACCCCCCCCCCCCCCCCTTTCTATCTTGAGACTGCAAGACCTGTCACACATCATAATCATTTTGGTAGCTCACACCAGTAGTGTGTGCCACAGAAAGTATTTGACTCTAGCCACAAAATGAAGGAAATCTGAAGGGGGGGATTCTGGCAGGGGAGAGGTTTTCGGCACAACACCAGAACGAACACCTTACAGAATCATTGCATTGTCATAACCCCCATCATGATACCGTTCTAAATATCTTAAGAACTCTACTTTACTATACAGAAAACTTTTTTTGCAGTCCATACTGGTATTTTGGGACACTTTGATTGGCAAAGTGGGACACTTAATTCTTTATTGTAAAGAAGGATACATTAGAGAGTATATAAGTAATTTCCATATTTTTATGATAAACTTCAATTATTCATACAAATGAAATGTATTAAAACATTCTTTAGGCATTTTTGTAGAACATTAAGCATGATAATTTATTATTATTACAATTATGATTATTATTATTATGATGACTATTATTATCATCATCATACTTGATTATAAGTATATGATGTAGCCTATACAGTGCATTCTGAAGGTAATCTAATGATGTACGACGATTTAAATGCCATTTCTTTCAAAGTTTGGCAACTTCATATAATAATTTAACATTATACGTCAATATAATGTGCTTTTGAAAATATTCAGACCCGTTGACATTTTCCACATTTTGTTACGCTTTATTCAAAAAATGTTTTTTTATTTTTAAATACTCATCAACCTACACACAATACTCCATAATGACAAAGAGAAAACATGTTTTTCGCAAATGTATAAAAAAATAAATATATCTTATTTACATAAGTATTGAGACCCTTTGGAATGAGACTCGAAATTGAACTCAGGTGCATCTTGTTTCTACTGATCATCCTTGAGATGTTTTTACAACTTGATTGGAGTCCACATGTGGTAAATTCAATTAATTGGACATGATTTGGAAAGGCACACACCTGTCTATATAAGGTCTCACAGTTGACAGTGCATGTCAGAGCAAAAACCAAGCCATGAGGTTGTAGAGCTCTGTAGAGCAGCATTGAAGGTCCCCAAGAACCCAGTGGCCTCCATCATTCTTAAATGGAAGAGGTTTGGAACCACCAAGACTCTTCCTAGAGCTGGCCGCCCGGCCAAGCAATCGGGGAAGAAGGGCCTTGGTCAGGGAGGTGACCAAGAACTTGAGGGTCAGTCTGACAGAGCTCCAGAGTTCCTCTGTGGAGATAAGAGAATCTTCCAGAACAGTGGTTCCCAAACTTTTTATAGTCCCATACCCCTTCAAACATTTAACCTCCAGCTGCGTACCCCATCTAGCACCAGGGTCAGCGCACTCTCAAATGTTGTTTTCTTGACATCATTGTAAGCCTGCCACACACACACACACTATACAATACATTTATTAAACATAAGAATAAGTGTGCATTTTTGTTATAACCCAGCTTGTGGGAAGTGACAAAGAGCTCTTATAGGACCAAGGCACAAATAATAATATAATAATAATCAATAATTTTGTTCTTTATTTTGCCATTTTACATATAAAACCTTATTTGTTCATCAAAAATGGTGAATAACTCACCACAGGTTAATGAGAAGGGTGTGCTTTAAAGGATGCACAGAACTCTGCAATGTTGGGTTGTATTGGAGAAAGTCTCAGTCTTAAATCATTTTCCACACACAGTCTGTGCCAGTATTTAGTTTTCATGCTAGTGAGGGCCGAGAATCCACTCTCACATAGTTACGTGGTTGCAAAGGGCATCAGTGTCTTAACAGCGCGATTTGCTAAAGCAAGAAACTCTGAGCGCAGCCCTATCCAGATATCTGGCAGTGGCTTCTGATTCAATTAAATTTTCACAGAACCGTTTGTTGCAATTTTGACGAGGCTCTCTTGTTCAGATATCGGTAAGTGAACTGGAGGCAGGGCATGAAAGGGATAACGAATCCAGTTGTTTGTGTTGTCCGTTTCGGGAAAGTACCTGTGTAAATGCGCACCTAGCTCACTCAGGTGCTTCGCTATATCACATTTGACATTGTCCGTAAGCTTGAGTTCATTTGCACACAAAAAATCATACAATGAGGGAAAGACCTGTGTGTTGTCCTTGTTAATGCAGACAGAGAAGAGCTCCAACTTCTTAATCATAGCCTCAATTATGTCCCACACATTGAATATAGTTGCGGAGAGTCCCTATAATCCTAGATTCAGATAATTCAGGCGAGAAAAAACATCACCCACATTTTTTATTTATTTATTTAACCTTTATCTAACTAGGCAAGTCAGATAGGCCAGTCGTGTGAAACTCATCATCATGCAATCGGTCAGACAAGTGAAAATTAGGGTCAGTAAAGAGAACTTTAAGCTTGTCTCTCAATTTTAAAAAATATGTCAATACTTTGCCCCTTGATAACCAGCGCACTTCTGTATGTTGTAAAAGCTTTACATGGTCGCTGCCCATATCATTGCATAATATAGAAAATAGACAAGAGTTCAAGGGCCTTGCTCTAACAAATGTAACAATTTTCACTGTATTGTCCAAAATGTCTTTCAAGCGGTCAGGCATTCCCTTGGCAGCAAGAGCCTCTCGGTGGATGCTGTAGTGTACCCAAGTGGCGTTGGGAGCAACTGCTTGCATGCGCGTTACCACTCCACTATGTCTCCCTATTGTGGTTTTTGCTCTGTCAGTAGAGATACCAACATTTTCCTCCAGCATTGTCCCAGTCATATCCACGGCAGCAGGAAGAATTAAGTCCTCCATAATAGTATGGGGCTTGCCTGTCTGTAACGTGTGTGCTGGGAGTGGTGACCTAGAGGCCAGAGAGGGAGCACACATCTTAGCCACTCGGTAGCTCACCATATAAGACGCTTCTAGACCCTTCTTATTAATGGTATCTGTTACTTTTATACATGTCTTACTACTCGAAAGGCGTCTTTATTCTCGCTCCAAACACTCTGTGGCTTTTTTTTCAAATTGTCATATTTTGTTTCTAAATGTCTGTGCAAGAGTGAAGGTTTCCTGTGAGAGAGTAACGGTTAATGTGATTGGATGTTAATTATTTGACTAGGCTACCTGTATTTGACATTGTGTTGTTATGTCGCTGAACATTAGATGGTTTAATTTTAATTTTGGCAGTGAAACGAGGCTACTCATGCGAGAGAAAAAAAACTCACCCAAATGTACAGCCCCGTTGGAAAATGTAAATGTACTGTTTGAAAATGTGAAGATAATACAAAATAAAAAGGGAAATGTGAATCACAAACTGGCATTGCTACCCCAGTTTGGGAATACCTGTTCCAAAAGGACAACCATCTCTGCAGCATTCCACCAATCAGGCCTTTATGGTAGAGTGGATAGATGGAAGCCACTCCTTAGTACAAGGCACAAACATGCTGCTCATCATATATCTGCTGCAGAGGGACAAGAGAGAGCCATGAGAAAATGAGTTTTGATCAGTCATGGAAATAAAAGTGCTGAAAACCAATGGGCTGCCTATTTAAAAAGAAGATGGAGAACAAGCTATGAAGGAAAAATACTGGAGTTTTGGTGCAGGTACAACAACCTAGTGCAAAAATAATATTGTGATGTTATATTTCGTAAAACATTATATTTCGGTATGTAACTATATCGATTCCCCCCCATCACTACTCTTCCTCCCCCTCTCTCATATATCCTAGCTGTTGTTCTGGCTGATACAGTTCTATACACTGTAGATAGGGTCAGTTGTTCTGGCTGATACAGTCATATACACTGTAGATGGGGTCAGTTGTTCTGGCTGATACAGTCCTATACACTGTAGATATGGTCAGTTGTTCTGGCTGATACAGTCCTATACACTGTAGATATGGTCAGTTGTTCTGGCTGATACAGTCCTATACACTGTAGATAGGGTCAGTTGTTCTGGCCGATGCAGTCCTATACACTGTAGATATGGTCAGTTGTTCTGGCTGATACAGTCCTATACACTGTAGATAGGGTCAGTTGTTCTGGCTGATACAGTCCTATACACTGTAGATAGGGTCAGTTGTTCTGGCTGATACAGTCCTATACACTGTAGATAGGGTCAGTTGTTCTGGTTGTTCTGGCTGATACAGTCCTATACACTGTAGGGTCAGTTGTTCTGGCTGATACAGTACTATACGTACGCTGTAAGAACATGGCATGTCTTGTATATGTTTGTGTGTGTGTGTTACCTACTGCTCTCTCTTAACCCTTTCTGTGTGTTCTTTCAGATGTATGGTCGCTACACACAGGAGTTGGTACTGCTCTCCCTTAACCCTTTCTGTGTGTTCTTCCAGATGTATGGTCGCTACACACAGGAGTTGGTACTGCTCTCCCTTAACCCTGTCTGTGTGTTCTTCCAGATGTATGGTCGCTACACACAGGAGTTGGTACTGCTCTCCCTTAACCCTTTCTGTGTGTTCTTCCAGATGTATGGTCGCTACACACAGGAGTTGGTACTGCTCTCCCTTAACCCTGTCTGTGTGTTCTTCCAGATGTATGGTCGCTACACACAGGAGTTGGTACTGCTCTCCCTTAACCCTGTCTGTGTGTTCTTCCAGATGTATGGTCGCTACACACAGGAGTTGGGGGCGTATGCTAAAGAAGAGGCAGCTCGTCTGAGGGAGGAGGGGGTGCGGAGGCGCTCGGTCACAGAACGCTCACGCTCCCTGGAACTTCTGGAGAATGACAAGGGCTGCTGCGCCAAGTGTCGCAGTGAGTACTGACCAATACTGACCACTCCAGCTGGACATACTGTAACCAGACCATATTCTCTGACCAAGTCTCTCTCTGTCTCTTTGTTACTGTGAAACAAGTCTCACTTCACATAAACTTTGCCAGATACCATGTAGTTACATTGTTACTAACATAAATAAACTGGAGTGTATTTAAGGAGGGATTTGGGAGGGAGAGTTTTTGAGTGTTTGTGCAGTGTGTGTGTGTGTTGATGTTTATTTGCTAGTACAGTGTTTGTGGTGTGTGAGCCACCTCATTCTATTTACTGTTGATGGTGATAATAATGATTCATATGTTTATTTTTGGTAGACTGAACAGCCTGTTAACTAGAAATAGACTGCACGTGTAGAAAACATTATGAACACCTGCTCTTTCCATGACATAGACTGACCAGCTGTATCCAGGTGGAAGCTATGATCTCTTATTGATATCACCTGTTCAATCCACTTCAATCAGGCTAAAAAATGATTTTTAAGCCTTGATGCAATTGAGACATAGACTGTGTATTTGTGCCAATAAAATGGTGAATTGGCAAGACAAAATATTTAAGTGCCTTTGAATGGTAGTAGGTGCCAGGCGCACCAATGTGTGTTAAGAACTGCAAAGCTGCTGGGGTTTTCACGCTCAACAGTTTGCTGTGTGTGCCAAGAATGGTCCAACCCCCTTGAATAATTGCCCAGCAGTGGGAGCGAAGTTGTAATGGGTGGAGTCAGAGCACACTGCTCAGACCAGAGCTCCACTGCAGTTCACATTTCTCTAGCAAGCCTGAGAATACTTGATGATACAGTAGTTGATGGAAACAACCATAGCCCTAACCGTAACCACTCACTATTCAGACCCATAATGACAAAGCGAAAACAGGTTTTTAGACATTTTTGCAAATGTATTAAAAATAAAAAACAAAATACATTATTTACATAAGTATTCAGACCCTTTGCTATGAGACTTGAAATTGAGCGCAGGTGCATCCTGTTTCCATTGATAATCTGTGACAGGTTTATACAACTTAACCACCTGTGGTAAATTCAATTGATTGGACATGATTTGGAAAGGCACACACCTGTCTATATAAGGTCCATAGTTGACAGTGCATGTTAGAGCAAAAACCAAGCCATGAGGTCGAAGGAATTGTCCGTAGAGCTCCAAGACAGTATTGTGTCGAGACACAGATCTGGGGAAGGGTACCAAAAAATGTCTGCAGCATTGAAGGTCCCCAAGAACCCAGTGGCCTCCATCATTCTTAAATGGAAGAAGTTTGTAACCACCAAGGCTCTTCCTAGAGCTGGCTGCCCGACCAAATTGAGCAATCGGGGGAGAAGGGTCTTGGTCATGGAGGTGACCAAGAACCCGATGGTCACTCGTAAAGAGCTCCAGAGTTCCTCTGTGGAGATGGGAGAAACTTCCAGAAGGACAACCATCTCTGCAGCACTCCACAAATCAGGCCTTTATGGTAGAGTGACCAGACGGAAGCCATTCCTCAGTAAAAAGCACATGACAGCCTGCTTAGAGTTTGGCAAAAGAAACCTTAAGACTCTCAGACAATGAGAAACAAGATTCTCTGGTCTGATGAAACCAAGATTGAACTCTTTGGCCTGAATGCCAAGTGTCACGTCTGGAGGAAACCTGGCACCATCCCTACGGTGAAGTATGGTGGTGGCAGCATCATGCTTTGGGGATGTTTTTGAGTGTCAGGGACTGATGCAAAGATTAACAGAGCACAGTTCTGTGAGATCCTTGATGAAAACATGCTCCAGAGCACTCAGGACCTCAGACTGGGGCATAGGTTCACCTTCCAACAGGACAGAGACCCTAAGCACACAGCCAAGACAACGCAGGAGTGGCTTCGGGACAAGTCTCTGAATGTCCTTGAGTGGCCCAGCTAGAGCCCACACTTGAACCTGATCGAACATCTCAGGAGAGACCTGAAAAGAACTGTGCAGCGACGCTCCCCATCCAACCTGACAGAGCTTGAGAGGATCTGCAGAGAAGAATGGGAAAAACTCCCCAATTATAGGTGTGCCAAGTGTCACGTATACTCTCTCTCTGGCCTCTAGGTCATCAGGCTGCTGATTTAACCCGCACACCTGTCACCATCGTCAAGCGCACCAGCACCTCATGACACTCACCTGGACTCCATCACCTCCTTGATTATCTTCCCTATATCTGCCACTCCCCTTTGGTTCTTTCCTCAGGTGTTATCGACTCTGTTTCATGTTGGTGCGTTGTTTGTGTTTCGTGTTTATTGTTTAGTTTATTTATTAAAACACTCGCTCCCTGTACTTGCTTCCCGACTCTCAGCGCACTCGTTACACCAAGCTTGTAGTGTCATAACCAAGTCGACTCGAGGCTGTAATCGCTGTCAAAGGTGCTTCAACAAAGTAACGAGTAAAAATGGTCTGAATAATTATGTACATGTAATATTTCATTAAAAAAGGAAATAAAATATCTGCTAAAAATTCTAAAACACTGTTTTTGCTTTGTCATTATGTGTTATTGTGTAGATGAGATTTTTTTCTTTATTTAATCCATTTTAGAATAAGGCTGTAACCTAACAAAATGTGGAAAAAGTCAAGGGGTCTGAAGACTTTCTGAAGGCACTGTACACCACTCTATGGAAAGATGAGACTCTCATGAACACGATGGTGTTCTCCGTTTTGCTCCCACAAGCGTCACAAGTCAATACCGCCGAAGTCAGTACCGCCGATCTGCCAACTTCTGTCTGTAGCGACCAAACAGTTTGGGCTACACACTAATATGACCCCTCTGTGGAAAGGTGAGACCCTCACAACCACGTACATGTCAGTAGATGTTTTGCTCTAGGGTGCACACAAGCCTCACGAGACTCGTCTGCAGGTTGCCCTGTACCAGTTTAAAAAATTTACGAAAATGTATATAGAAGTAGTTTAGGGCAAATGTTTTGGTTGTTAAATATGTCTAAAAAAAATTACAAAAATCCTGATCTTTCTTATGTCTTTCAGATATAGGACAGACATTTTAAAACAAACTTCCTTTTGATTTATTTTTGGACTATCTGATTTTCCATGTATGAATCAGTTATTTGTATGTGCTAATAGCAGGTCAAATTCAATGTTTCATCAAATTATATTTTTTTATTTTACCTAAAGGGGTCCTCAAAATCAAATAGCTAAATGATCGTTGGCATAACCATCTTTAAAAAATACATATGTTAGCTTAGTACAGGGGTGTCAAAGTCAAATGGACGGAGGGCCAAATAAAAAAATCAGCTACAAGACGAGGGCCGGACTGTTCGAATGTTCATTGAAAAATTTTTAAATGACGCATATAGTCTAGTGAACCTAATTGAACCTACTGAAAACCTAACAAATATATTACAATATGATCAGATAAATAAAGCAATATTTTCTTATGGCTCTGTCAGTAATCTTTAATTTTCAACAGACACAAAAGACAAATTTCCTTTATATAAATATCCCCATAACATGAACATTAAATGAAAGAAACCGGTATTCAAGGCACCATCAGTAGACTATATTTTCTATTTTAGCAAAAGTGGGCTAAATTTACTTCAAAGAAAAAACAATAATAGCAATTTTCTATCATCCACTCAACTGAAATATTTTTAAAATATAATTGGATTGAAATACAAAAAAATAAAGTGCAAAAATCTATTAATCAAAAACAACACTTTGTTTAAGGAGAAGTAACATGCAGTGAAAACAAATATTAAATTTTAACTTTTAAACTTGAACTGAGTAAAAACTCTAAATATGTGATTGCACAGTAATGTTCACTTGTTTGAGGTTGAGGGTGATACTTGGTGGTGTCCCATCTTTTCCACAAGTTCATCAATGTTCGGGGTAAGGCTCTGAGCTGAAGAAATCCTCAGAATTGAGTGGAGGTGTTCAGCAGTAAGTCGACTTCTGTGTGATGTTTTGTTCAGGTTCATCAAAGAAAACAGTTGTTCACACAGGTATGTGCTGCCAAACATAGACAACGTTTGAGCAGCCTGGATGCGCAGCTGGGGCATTGTGCCGGGGAGGAAACGGGCGAACTCCGCAGCACCCACTGCCGCATATTTTGCCCTCAGTGCATCATTGCATTGGAGGTCAATCAACTCCATTTGGAGGTTTGGTGGTGAGCTTTCCACGTCAACAGCAAATGGGTTACCGAGCAGTTCCAACCTGCTTTTTTGTGCTTCAAAGTCAGCAAATCGGCGTCGAAAGTCAGCGGCAAGCATACCTATTTTATCAGCCAACTGTGTGCTCGGGAACGCACTGGTAGAGAGCTTCTCTTTCATGGTCTGGCAGCTGGGAAAGTGGCTCAAATTTTCTTTCCGCATCTGCGTCTCCCACAGAGTCAGTTTGGTTTTAAATGCCTTCACTGTACTGTACATATCAGAGATGACACGATCCCGACCCTGCAGCTGCAAGTTTATTGCATTCAGATGACTCGTAATGTCACACAGAAAAGCCATTTCACACAGAAACATTTCGTCTCGGAGTTGTGTTGTGTCTTTCCCTTTGCTGTCCAAGAACAGACAAATCTCCTCACGAAGCTCGAAACATCTTTGAAGCACCTTTCCCTGGCTTAGCCATCGCACCTCTGTGTGATAAGGCAAATCACCATGCTCCGTTTCTAACTCCGTCAGAAATGCCTTGAACTGGCGGTGATTCAAACCTTTGGCTCTGATAAAGTTAACTGTGCGCGTGATGATGCTCATTACATGCTCCATTTTCAAGGCTTTACCGCACAACGCTTCCTGGTGTATGATACAATGATAAGCTGTCAGCTCACCTGTCGCGTTTTCCTCTTGCATCTTTTCCCGTATCTTCGCCACCAGTCCGCTCCTGTGTCCACACATCGCAGGTGCTCCGTCGGTTGTCAAACCCACGAGTTTTTCCCAAGGCAGCTCCATCTCATTTACACATCTTGACACCTCTTCATACAAATCATGCCCCGTAGTTGTGCCATGCATAGGACGTAAAGCCAAAAACTCCTCTGTCACGCTTAGGTTGGAGTCCACTCCGCGGATGAAAATTGACAACTGGGCAATGTCAGAAATGTCGGTGCTCTCATCCACAGCCAAGGAATATGCAATAAAATCTTTTCCCTTTTTCACAAGCTGCTCTTTTAGATTGATGGACAACTGGTCTACTCTCTCGGCAATGGTGTTTCTGCTCAGACTCACATTTAAAAAGAGTTGCCTTTTTTCTGGGCAAACTTCGTCACAAACTTTAATCATGCAGTTTTTGATGAAATCCCCCTCCGTAAATGGCCGGGCTGATTTAGCGATCTCTTCTGCCAAAATAAAACTGGCCTTGACAGCAGCCTGGCCTTGTGATTTGGCTTTTTTGAACAGAGCCTGTCGAGATTTGAGGCCTCGTTTTAATTCCTCTGCCTTTTGTAGCCTTTGTTCCATGTCCATATTCTTGTTTTTGTCCGCGTGTTTCGTTTCATAATGTCGTCTCAGATTATACTCTTTCAGTACCGCCACACTTTCTCCACACAGAAGACACACAGGTTTTCCAGCTACCTTCGTGAACATATACTCCGACTCCCACCTTGTTTGAAACCCCCGGTTCTCAGTATCCACCTTCCGTTTTGCCATTTTTGATGGGTATCTGAAAGTTAATTTTACTGTGATGCTGACGACTGCTGTGCCAATAAATATTGAAATGAAGCAGCCTACTGCTCGGTGCGTCACCTTTGCATTGTGGGAAATGTAGTATTGGTGCGTGTAAAAGATCTGCGGGCTGCCGGCTTGCTGCGGGCCGGTTCTAATAATAAATCAAGATCATCCCAGGGGCCGTAAAAAACCTTCTTGCGGGCCGGATGTGGCCCGCGGGCCTTGACTCTGACATATGTGGCTTAGTAGAAGCGTTTGCCCATTATTCATTTCAAAATGATTCAAGTTCTGTGAAATTGGTTGTTGACCATTGCTAGACAACTATTTTCAGGTCCTGCCATAGATTTTTTTTTGTTTGTTTTTGTTTTTTTGTTGTTGAATTTTACCCCTTTTTCTCCCCAATTTTGTGGTATCCAATTGTTGTAGTAGCTACTATCTTGTCTCATCGCTACAACTCCCGTACGGGCTCGGGAGAGACGGAGGTTGAAAGTCATGCGTCCTCCGATACACAACCCAACCAAGCCGCACTGCTTCTTAACACAGCACGCATCCAACCCGGAAGCCAGCCGCACCAATGCGCCGTAGGAAACACCGTGCACCTGGCCACCTTGGTTAGCGCACACTGCGCCCAGCCCGCCACAGGAGGGCGCAATGAGACAAGGACACCCCTACCGACCAAGCCCTCCCTAACCCGGGCGACGCTAGGCCAATTGTGCGTCGCCCCACGGACCTCCCAGTCGCGGCCGGTTACGACAGAGCCTGGGCGCGAACCCAGGGACTCTGATGGCACAGCTGGCGCCCTTAACCACTGCGCCACCCGGGAGGCCCGTGCCATAGATTTTCAAGCAGATTTAAGTCATAACTGTAACTCAGCCACTAAGGAACATTCACCTTCTTCTTGGTAATCAACTCCATTGTAGATTTGGCCTTATGTTGTAGGTTATTGTCCTGCTGAAGAGTGAATTCATCTCCCAGTGTCTGGTGGAAAGCAGACTGAACCAGGTTTTCCTCTAGGATTTTGCGTGTGCTTAGCGACTATTCCACTTATTTTTTATCCTGAAAAACTCCTTAGTCCTTAACAATTACAAGCATACCCTTATCATGATGCAGCCACCACCATGCTTGAAAATATAGAGTGTTGCTCAGCAATGTGTTGTATTGGATTTGCCCCAAACATAACACTTTGTATTCAGGACAAAAAGTGAATTGCTCTGTCACATTTTTTGCAGTATTACTTTAGTGTCTTGTTGCAGTGACTTAGAATATTTGTTTTCTGTGCAGGCTTCTTTATTTTCACTCTGTCAATTAGGTTAGTATTGTGGAGTAACTATAGTGTTGTTGATCCAGCCTCAGTTTTCTCCTATCATAGCCATTAAACCCTGTAACTGTTTTAAAGTCACCATTGGCCTCATGATGAAAACCCTACACCATCTCCTTCCTTTCCGGCAACTGAGTTAGGAGGGGACTGGGTGTATTGATTAGAGGTCGACCGATTGTGATTTTAAATCGCCGACACCGATTATTGGAGGACCAAAAGGGCAGATACCGATTAATCGAACAATTTTTAAATTTGACAATTACAACAATACTGAATGAACACTTATTTTAACTTAATATAATACATCAATAAAATCAATTTAGCCTCAAGTAAATAATGAAACATGTTCAATTTGGTTGAAATAATGCAAAAACAAAGTGTTGGAGAAGAAAGTATAAGTGCAATATGTGCTATGTAAGAAAGCTAACTTTCAGTTCCTTGCTCAGAATATGAGAATATATGAAAGCTGGTGGTTCCTTTTAACATGAGTCTTCAATATTCCCAGGTAAGAAGTTTTAGGTTGTAGTTATTATAGGAATTATAGGACTATTTCCCTCTATACCATTTGTATTTCATTAACCTTTGACTATTGGATGTTCTTATAGGCACTTTAGTATTGCCAGTGTAACAGTATAGCTTCCGTCCCTCTCCTCGCTCCTCCCTGGGCTCGTACCAGCAACACAACGACAACAGCCACCATCCAAGCAGCGTTACCCATGCAGAGCAAGGGGAACAACTACTAGAAGGCTCAGAGCGAGTGACGTTTGAAATGCTATTAGCGTGCGCTAACTAGCCAGCCATTTCACTTCGGTTACACCAGCCTCATCTCGGGAGTTGATAGGCTTGAAGTCATAAACAGCGCAATGCTTGACGCACAATGAAGAGCTGCTGGCAAAATGCACGAAAGTGGTGTTTGAATGAATGTTTACGCGCCTGCTTCTGCCTACCACCGCTCAGTCAGATACTTAGATACTTGTATGCTTGTATGCTCAGTCAGATTATATGCAACGGAGGACACGCTAGATAATATCTAGTAATATCATCAACCATGTGAAGTTAACTAGTGATTATGATTGATTGTTTTTATAAGATAAGATAAGATAAGTTTAATGCTAGCTAGCAACTTACCTTGGCTTACTGCATTCGCGTAACAGGCAGTCTCCAACGAGAGAGAGCCAGGTCGTTATTGCGTTGGGCTAGTTAACTGTAAGGTTGCAAGATTGGATTCCCCGAGCTGACAAGGTGAACATCTGTCGTTCTGCCCCTGAACAGGGCAGATAACCCACCGTTCCTAGGCCGTCATTGAAAATAAGAATGTTTTCTTAACTGACTTGCCTATTAAATAAAGGTATCATTTTTTTTAAGCGTTTAAATCGGCGCCCAAAAATACCGATTTACGATTGTTATGAAAACTTGTAATCGACCCTAATTAATCTTCCATTCGACCGTTTGGTCGACCTCTAGTATTGATACACCACCTGAAGTGTAATTAATAACTTCACCATGCTCAAAGGGATATGTTGTGGAGGTTCTACACAGGGACACTCAAAGTTAGTCTTATTTACCCCCAATTTTGATCTTGTCTCATCGCTGCAACTCCCCAACGAGCTCGGGAGTCGAAGGATGAGTCATGCATTCTCTGAAACATGAAACACAACACCCGCCAAACCAAGCTTCTTAACACCAGCTTATTCCGGTAACCAGCCGCACCAATGTGTCAGAGGCAAACCGTTCAACTGTTCAAGTTGCTCTCAGAGGATGTGTTGGTACCATTCTTTATTCATGGCTGTGTTCTTAGGCAAAATTGTGAGTGAACCCACTCCCTTGGCTGAGAAGCAACCCCACACATGAATGGTCTCAGGATGCTTTACTGTTGGCATGACACAGGACTGATGGTAGTGCTCACCTTGTCTTCTCCGGACAAGCTTTTTTCCGGATGCCCCAAACAATCGGAAAGGGGATTTATCAGAGAAAATTACTATACCCCAGTCCTCAGCAGCCCAATCCCTGTACCTTTTTGCAGAATATCAGTCTGTCCCTGATGTTTGTCCTGGAGAGAAGTGGCTTCTTTGCTGCCCTTCTTGACACCAGGCCATTTTCCAAAAGTCTTCGCTTCACTGTGCGTTCAGATGCACTCACACCTGCCTGCTGCCATTCCTGAGCAATCTCTGTACTGGTGGTGGCCCGATCCCGCAGCTGAATCAACTTTAGGAGACGGTCATGGCACTTGCTGGACTTTCTTGGGCGCCCTGAAGCCTTCTTCACAACAATTGAACCACTCTCCTTGTGGAGGTGATCCGATAAATGGTTAATTTAGGTGCAATCTTACTGGCAGCAATATCCTTGAATGTGAAGCCCTTTTTGTGCAAAGCAATGATGACAGCACGTCTTTCCTTGCAGGTAACCATGGTTGACAGAGGAAGAACAATGATTCCAAGCACCACCCTCCTTTTGAAGCTTCCAGTCTGTTATTCGAACTCAATCAGCATGACAGAGTGATCTCCAGCATTGTCCTCGTCAACACTCACACCTGTGTTAATGAGAGAATCACTGACATGATGTCAGCTTGTCCTTTTGTGGCAGGGCTGAGATGCAGTGGAAATGTTTTTGGGGGATTCAGTTCATTTGCATGGCAAAGAGGGACTTTGCAATTAATTGCAATTCATCTGATCACTCTTCATAACATTCTGCAGTATATGAAAATTGCCATCATACAAATTGAGGCAGCAGACTTTGTGAAAATTAATATTTGTGTCATTCTCAAAACTTTTGGCCACGACTGTACACCCCTATCCATGTCATCAACATTACAACCTGTTGCCCTATACAATAGCACACACAGGCCGTACTATAGAGGAGGAGGAAAGTGTGGAGTCAGAAATGGGGAAAGTAGTAATGCTTTAGATGAGGAAAAGGAAGAATCTTATACTGTGGTAAAGTAGCATTAGTGTGGTTTAGTACATTGGTGAGATGAGAGAAGACTGAATAAGATGACTGGGGAGCAGGAATAATGTTACGACAGTTTTCGGGAAATAGGGGAAGAACTGGTAGAGTCTGTGTGTGTGTCTGTGTGTGTGTGTGTGTGTGTGTGTGTGTGTGTAGGGGAGGGGAGGGGAGGGGGAGTTAGAGGAGAGGATCACTGTGTTAAATGATACTAGTCTGTGCAAAAGTTAACTTAGTAAAAAATGGTGAGGGTGTTACATTGTATGGTGGGTATGGGTGGTCCTGACTCCAAGATGGGCAATGTAGTTTTAACAATGCTACACTTCTCTCCTCAGTCTGTAAGATGTGTTGGTTTGTTTATATTGTAGTTCTGACTGACTTGACTCACTGGTACTGTAGTAGTAAGTGTTGTTGTTGTCGTCTAACAGTGTGCACCTGTATCTCTCTTCCCTCCAGTCTGTACGGTGCGCTGTCAGAAGTTCCTCATCTCTTGTGTTGGTGAAGACTGGATCTTCCTCATCCTCCTGGGTCTATTCATGGCTCTACTCAGCTGGCTGGTCGACTTTGGTATCGGCATCTGTCTACAATGTAAGAGAGGGAGTTGGGAAGGAGGGAGTTAGGAAGGGAAAGAGAGGTTTGGTAGACTCCTTGGTCCTCCTTGGTCTACTGATGGCTCTAGTCAGCTGGGTCATCGACTTCTCTATCGCAACCTGTCTACAAGGTGAGGGAGGGATAAGAGAGGAGAGAGGGAGGGAGGGATAAGAGAGGAGAGAGGGTTGGCGGGTGAGGATCCAGGGAAGGCAAATGGTGCACAGACTACTTAGACCCCATGGTGTGTGTAAGCACATTCTCAGTGTTCTCCCATTAGGTTTGAATGTATCTTTTGTGTATATATCTTGTCAAGGTGTATCTATCTTGACACAAACAAGCTGTACAGCTTTTTTAACTGGATACATGATGACTAACCACCTGTCCACTAGAACACACACACACACACACACACACACACACACACACACACACACACACACACACATTAGGACACATACTTTGAGAGGCTGGTCATGGCCCACATCAAAGCTAGCATGCCAGGCACACTGGACCCACTCCAATTAGCCTACCTCTATTCACACGGCTGTAACACATCTGGACAAGAGGAGCACCTATGTACAGTGCCTTGCGAAAGTATTCGGCCCCCTTGAACTTTGCAACCTTTTGCCACATTTCAGGCTTCAAACATAAAGATATAAAACTGTATTTTTTTGTGAAGAATCAACAACAAGTGGGACACAATCATGAAGTGGAACGACATTTATTGGATATTTCAAACTTTTTTAACAAATCAAAAACTGAAAAATTGGGCGTGCAAAATTATTCAGCCCCCTTAAGTTAATACTTTGTAGCGCCACCTTTTGCTGCGATTACAGCTGTAAGTTGCTTGGGATATGTCTCTATCAGTTTTGCACATCGAGAGACTGACATTTTTTCCCATTCCTCCTTGCAAAACAGCTCGAGCTCAGTGAGGTTGGATGGAGAGCATTTGTGAACAGCAGTTTTCAGTTCTTTCCACAGATTCTCGATTGGATTCAGGTCTGGACTTTGACTTGGCCATTCTAACACCTGGATATGTTTATTTTTGAACCATTCCATTGTAGATTTTGCTTTATGTTTTGGATCATTGTCTTGTTGGAAGACAAATCTCCGTCCCAGTCTCAGGTCTTTTGCAGACTCCATCAGGTTTTCTTCCAGAATGGTCCTGTATTTGGCTCCATCCATCTTCCCATCAATTTTAACCATCTTCCCTGTCCCTGCTGAAGAAAAGCAGGCCCAAACCATGATGCTGCCACCACCATGTTTGACAGTGGGGATGGTGTGTTCAGCTGTGTTGCTTTTACGCCAAACATAACGTTTTGCATTGTTGCCAAAAAGTTCAATTGGCTGGTTCAATGGCTTGTGGCAAACTTTAAACGACACTTTTTATGGATATCTTTAAGAAATGGCTTTCTTCTTGCCACTCTTCCATAAAGGCCAGATTTGTGCAATATACGACTGATTGTTGTCCTATGGACAGAGTCTCCCACCTCAGCTGTAGATCTCTGCAGTTCACACACACACACACACACACACACACACACACACACACACACACACACACACACACCACTGCTTTTACCAGACTCTTATTATGATTGCTAAATACTGCACAATTTAAACACTTGCCCCCCCCCCCCCCCCCCCCCCCCCTCCCCAGAACACATGTACATATTGGACCATAAATTGTGCCGTCCTGTATTATACTTATGCTAAAATGTTTATTTTATTCTACTGAACCATTTACTTTATGTTCGTATTATTGTCTTTTATTATTTCTTATTGTTGTTGCATTTTTGCGAAGGGAACAGCAAGTTTGCATTTCGTTGGACGGTTTATACCATGTACAGTTGAAGTCGGAAGTTTACATACACCTTAGCCAAATACATTTAAACTCAGTTTTTCACAATTCCTGACATTTAATTCTAGTAACAATTCCCTGTCTTAGGTCAGTTAGGATCACCACTTTATTTGAAGAATGTGAAATGTCAGAATAATAGTTGAGAGAATTATTTTTTTTCAGCTTTTATTTCTTTCATCACATTCCCAGTGGGTCAGAAGTTTACATACACTCAATTAGTATTTGGTAGCATTGCCTTGAAATGGTTTAACTTGGGTCAAATGTTTCAGGTAGCATTCCTCAAATTGGGGGAATTTTGGCCCATTCTTCCTGACAGAACTGATATAACTGAGTCAGGTTTGTAGGCCTCCTTGCTCACACACACTTTTTCAGTTCTGCCCACACATTTTCTATAGGATTGAGGTCAGGGCTTTGTGATGGCCACTCCAATACATTGACTTTGTTGTCCTTAAGCCATTTTGCCACAACTTTGGAAGTATGCTTGGGGTCATTGTCCATTTGGAAGACCCATTTGCGACCAAGCTTTAACTTCCTGACTGATGTCTTGAGATGTTGCTTCAACATATCCACATCATTTTCCTGCCTCATGATGCCATCTATTTTGTGACGTGCACCAGTCCCTCCTGTAGCAAAGCACCCCCACAATATGATGCTGCCACCCCGAGCTTCACGGTTGGAATGGTGTTCTTCGGCTTGCAAGCCTCCCCCCTTTTCCTCCAAACATAACAATGGTCATTATGGCCAAACAGTGCAGTTGCAAACCGTGGTCGGGCTTTTTTATGGCGGTTTTGGAGCAGTGGCTTCTTCCTTGCTGAGCGGCCTTTCAGGTTATGTCGATATAGCACTCATTTTACTGTGGATATAGATACTTTAGTACCTGTTTCCTCCAGCATCTTCACAAGGTCAATTGCTGTTGTTCTGGGATTGATTTGCACTTTTCTCAACAAAGTATGTTCATCTCTAGGAGAGAGAACGCGTCTCCTTCCTGAGTGGTATGATGGCTGCGTGTTCCCATGGTGTTTATACTTGCGTACAATTGTTTGTACAGATGAATGTGGTACCATGAAATACACAGGTACACCTCCAATTGACTCAAATGTTGTCAATTAGCCTATCAGAAGCTTCTAAAGCTATGATGTCATTTTCTGGAATTTTCCAAGCTGTTTAAAGGCACAGTCAACTTAGTGTATGTAAACTTCTGACCCACTGGAATTATGATACAGTGAATTATAAGTGAAACAATCGGTCCGTAAACAATTGTTGGAAAATACTTGTGTCATGCACATAGTAGATGTCGTAACCGACTTTCCAAAACTATAGTTTGTTAACAAGAAATTTGTGGAGTGGTTGAAAAATTAGTTTTAATGACTCCAACCGAAGTGTACGTAAACTTCTGACTTCAACTGTACATACAACTAATAAAACTTGAAACACTGTTCCTTTGGCTGAATCATTTAATTTGACACATCTCCTACATGCAGCTAACAAAGACATTAAGCCACACTCAAGATAATCTCAGACACTGTGGTTTACACACATACACTCGTCAAACCAGGGTGCGTCTTTTTCTGCCGTTAGAAATCCCTCCTCTGATTTTTTTTATCATGTCTTCAGTCAAACAGACATTTACACACATTGCTGCATTTTTGTGTGTGTGCTAATGGGGAGACTGATGCATGTGGAGAAAGTGAAGAGAGGGTAATCTAGAAGCAAGACGCACATATAGACACATCCTCTTATCCCCTTTCTCCACCTACACACAAACACGCGCACACACACACATGCACACACACAGGCACGCACACACTTTTGATCTCTCCCTGTAAAGCAGCCCTTTTAGGGAGGGGAGTCCTGCGTGTTCTACTGTTGTTGAGGTACTAATCCTTCTGTCTGTCTCAGTTGAAGCATGACTTTGGATGTACTTTTACTTTATGATTAACATCAAGTTGATTTTGGTGTGTGTGTGTGTGTGTGTGTGTGTGTGTGTGTCCACAGCACAGAAGTGGATGTATGTGAACCTGGAGAGTAATGTGTTTCTCCAGTACCTAGCCTGGGTCACCTACCCTGTGGTGCTCATCACCTTCTCAGCTGGCTTCACACAGCTACTGGCCCCACAGGCCGTAGGTAAGACACACACACACACACACACACACACATACTGACCATAGCATACCCACACTAACCCCCTCTCCCCCTCCCCCTCTAGGTTCAGGTATCCCAGAGATTAAGACCATTCTGAGGGGTGTAGTGCTGAAAGAATGCCTCACCTTTAAAACCTTTGTGGCCAAAGTCATCGGCCTCACCTGTGCCCTGGGCAGTGGCATGCCTCTGGGCAAGGAGGTAACACACGCACTCTCTACACACAGTACACACACACACTCTGTAAACATTCTTCTCACCTCACACAGTCCTCTGACGCATACACACACATCCTCTTCTCACAGTCAGGCTTGTGTGAGTGTGGGTAGTTGTCACTTGTTGCTGGCAGTACAGTACTGTTATGCAGACACACACACCATTTGACAGCCAGCAGATGAATTATGGCCCGAAGACCCGCAAAATCAATAAATTCATCTGTAATTCACAGGACAAGTGGTTCTCACGGTGAAGCACACACACACACAGGCATGTGGTTGTGGTTACACGTGTCCTGTGTCCCTGTCATACAGCCACACACGTTGCACTCAGGCCACCCCATTGGTCACAGTGGAGAGGAAGGGAGGGGGATAAGGAGGGAGGAAAGGAGAGGGGAGGAGAGGGGGGTGAATGCGGGTGGAGAGGAGAGGAAAGGGGGATAGATGAGGAGAGGAGAGGGGGATGAATGAGGGTGGAGAGGAGAGGAGAGGGGGATGAAGGAGGGTTGATTGGAGAGGAGAGGGGGATGAATGAGGGTGGAGAGGAGAGGAGAGGGGGATGAAGGAGGGTTGATTGGAGAGGAGAGGGGGATGAATGAGGGTGGAGAGGAGAGGAGAGGGGGATGAATGAGGGTGGATTGGAGAGGAGAGGGTGGTGAATGAGGGTGGAGAGGAGAGGGGGATTAAGGAGGGTGGATTGGAGAAGAGAGGGGGATGAATGAGGGTGGAGAGGAGAGCAGAGGGGGATGAATGAGGGCGGAGAGGAGGGGGGGTGGATTGGAGAGGAGAGGGGAATGAAGGAGGGTGGAGAGGAGAGGGGGATGAAGGAGGGTGGATTGGAGAGGAGAGGGGGATGAAGGAGGGTGGAGAGGAGAGGAGAGGGGGATGAAGGAGGGTGGATTGGAGAGGAGAGGGGGATGAATGAGGGTGGAGAGGAGAGGAGAGGGGGTGAAGGAGAGGAGAGGAGAGGAGAGGAGAGGGGGATGAAGGATGGTAGAGAGGAGACGGGAGGTGGAAGAGGGAAAGAAAATTTTATCATTTTAATCTTGAAAGAGCTGAGATTAGTCAATGATACATTGGAGGAGAGGAGACGTATATGAACACACTGATGAGGGTGTTTGTGTACACACATGTTTCTGAGAAGATGTACATGTGAGATGTGTGTGCGAGCGTTAATTATACTGTATGAGACAGTGAATGCATTAAACCAATTGCATTTACAGGTGAGCCTACTGTCCTGAGAGGGATAGAATGATGATGCTTGGGTTAAATTACAATTTTTTAAATGACAGGACACATAGGGTGACTCCTCCCCCAGCATCTCTCCCTCTAGAGTCTAGACAATAACACTTCAGCACTTCTACTCCACTCTGCTCTGTTGTGGCATAAATGACAGATGCCCAGCAGTGACTTCAGCAGCAGGGTTCAGGCTATGAATGAGTGTTAAACAGGGAGGGAAACATTTTTACATTTGATATTTTAGTGATTTATCAGATGCTCTTATTCAGGGTGCCTTACAGTAAGCAGTGAGTGCATACATTTTGGAAAGAAAAAGACTGTAGACCTCTCCCTCCTTTCAGACAGTTTGAAAAGTGGAGAGAGAGACATATCCGAGTGGTCATGAGTGAGTGTTAAAACAGGGAGTGAAACAGAGGTAAAGAAAGAAAGACTGGACACCTTTCATCCTCTCTGAGAGGTAAACAAAGTGGCGAAGGAGAGTTTTATTGTTTATTTCACTTTATATATTCACTGTATATATTATCTACCTCACTTGCTTTGGCAATGTTAACACATGTTTCCCATGCCAATAAAGCCCTTGAATTGAATTGAATTGAGAAAGACTGGACACCTTTCCTCCTCTCTGAGAGGTAAACAAAGTGGAGAAGGAGAGGGAGAGAGAGAAAGACTGGACATCTTTCCTCCTCTCTGAGAGGTTAACAAAGTGGAGAAGGAGAGGGAGAGAGAGAAAGACTGAACACCTTTCCTCCTCTTTGAGAGGTAAACAAAGTGGAGAAGGAGAGGGAGAGAGAGAAAGACTGAACACCTTTCCTCCTCTCTGAGAGGTAAACAAAGTGGAGAAGGAGAGGGAGAGGGAGAGAGAGAAAGACTGGACACCTTTCCTCCTCTCTGAGAGGTAAACAAAGTGCAGAGGGAGAGAGAGAAAGAGACTAGTTGTATTGGGGAGAAGTGTTTCTTCTCAACACCAGGAGTCGGTTAGTCTCCTGGTGGGTGTCACACTTTCCAATATGTTTCTGTTTTAAACCTCTGGACTACAATTGACCCTTTTGGCAAAATGTGACTTGTTTTTATTCCGGGGTGAGTGAAACTGAAGTTTAAGTGTGATGTGGTTTTCTTTAAGTATGTAACAAAAATATATATACCAGGTGTTTTAAGAAATAATTCACGTCATTCTTTCTTCCTCTCTAGAGTCCGTTTGTTCACATTGCCAGTCTTGGTGCTGCACTTCTCTGCAAGTTCATGTCTCTGTTTGGAGGAATCTATGAGGTAAACTACACCTGTACACACACGTTACCACATTGTTACCAATATGTTCTTAATAAGCTTTCAACACTATACATGCCTCTGTCAGTATTTCACTTCCATACCCTAACCTCACAACTAAACCACAGTACATCTTATCACTATCGCTATATCTATTTGGATATCTATTTGGATATAAGAGCAACGTCAACTCATCATCATTACGATCAGGAATGCAACTTTCCCGAAGCGGATCCTCTGTTTTGCCCACCACCCAGGACAATGGATCGGATCCCAGCCGGCGAACCAAAACAACGACGCCGTAAAAGGTGCAGACAAAGCGGTCTTCTGGTCAGGCTCCGGAGACGGGCACATCGCACACCGCTCCTGAGTATACTACTCGCCAATGTCATCTCTTGACAACAAGGTAGATGAAATCCGAGCAAAGGTAGCATTCCAGAGAGACATAAAAGACTAACGTTCTTTGCTTCATGGAAACATGGCTCACTCGAGACACGCTATCGGAGTGGGTACAGCCAGCTGGTTTCTTCACACATCGCGCCGACCGAAACAAGCATCTTTCTGGTAAGAAGAGAGGCGGGGGGGTGGGTTGCCTTATGATTAACGAGGCATGGTGTGATAATAACAACATACAGGAACTCAAGTCCTTCTGTTCACCTGACTTGGAATTCCTCACAATCAAATGCCGACCGCATTATCTACCGAGAGAATTCTCATCGATCATAATTACAGTCGTGTATATTCCCCCCCAAGCAGACACATCGATGGCCCTGAACAAACTTAATTTGACTCTATGTAAACTGGAAACCACATATCCTGAGGCTGCATTCATTATAGCTGGGGATTTTAACAAGGCTAATCGGAAAACAAGACTCCCTAAATTCTATCAGCATATCGATTGTGCAACCAGGGCTGGTAAAATCCTGGATCATTGTTATTCTAACTTCTGCGATGCATATAAGGCCCTCCCCCACCCTCCTTTCAGAAAAGCTGACCATGACTCCATTTTGTAGCTTCCAGCCTATAGACAGAAACTAAAACAGGAAGCTCCCGTGCTCAGGTCTGTTCAACGCTGGTTCGACCAATCTGATTCCACGCTTCAAGATTGCTTCGACCATCAATCAATCACGGATTACAAAAAGAAAACCAGCCCGTTGCGGACCAGGATGTCTTGCTCCCAGACAGACTAAACAGCTTCATTGCTCGCTTTGAGGACAATTCAGTGCCACTGACACAGCCCGCTACCAAAACCTGCGAACTCTCCTTCACTGTAGCCGACGTGAGTAAAACATTTAAACGTGTTAACCCTCGCAAGGCTGCAGGCCCAAACGGCATCCCCAGCTGCGTCCTCAGAGCATGCGCAGACCAGCTGGCTGGTGTGTTTACGGACACACTCAATCTAACCTTATCCCAGTCTGCTGTTCCCACATGCTTCAAAAGGGCCACCATTGTTCCTGTTCCCAAGAAAGCAGCCAGTGTAAGTACAGGGGGTGCCAAATTCAAAACAACAGAAATCCCATCATTAAAATGACTCAAACATACAAGTATTTAACACCATTTTAAAGATACACTTCTTGTTAATCCCACCACTGTAAGGGCGTTCGTCTGTAGGAGGAAAAGAAGCGGACCAAAGCGCAGCGTGGTGGTTATTCATGTTTTAATAAATCACTACACATGAACAAACTAACAAAAACAAGAAATGTGAAAACGCAAAACAGTCCTATCCTGTGACAACAAACACAGTGACAGGAACAATCACCCACAAACACACAGTGAAACCCAGGCTACCTAAGTATGATTCTCAATCAGAGACAACTAATGACACCTGCCTCTGATTGAGAACCATACTAGGCCGAAAACATAGAAATGCCCCAAAACATAGAAAAACAAACATAGACTGCCCACCCAACTCACGCCCTGACCATACTAAATAAATACAAAACAACAGAAATAGAGGTCAGAACGTGACAGTACCCCCCCCCAAAGGTGCGGACTCCGGCCGCAAAACCTTGACCTATAGGGGAGGGTCTGGGTGGGCGTCTGTCCGCGGTGGCGGCTCTGGCGCGGGACGCGGACCCCACTTCACCATTGTCTTAGTCCGCCTTATTGTCCGCCTCCCTGGCTTACTCACCATGACCACCCCTCTCAATGACCCCACTGGACAGAGGGGCTGCTCGGGACAGAGGGGCAGCTCGGGACAGAGGTGAAGCAGCTGCTCGGGACAGAGGGGCGATAGCAGCTCGGGACAGAGGGGCGATAGCAGCTCGGGACAGAGGGGCGATAGCAGCTCGGGACAGAGGGGCGATAGCAGCTCGGGACAGAGGGGCGATGGCAGCTGCTCGGGACAGAGGGGCGATGGCAGCTGCTCGGGACAGAGGGGCAGCTGCTCGGGACAGAGGGGCAGCTGCTCGGGACAGAGGGGCAGCTGCTCGGGACAGAGGGGCAGCTGCTCGGGACAGAGGGGCGGCAGCAGCTCGGGACAGAGGGGCGGCAGCAGCTCGGGACAGAGGGGCGGCAGCTGCTCTGGACAGAGGGGCAGCTGCACTGGCGGCCCCTGGCTTACTGGCGGCACTGGCGGCCCCTGGCTGACTGGCGGCACTGGCGGCCCCTGGCTGACTGGCGGCACTGGCGGCCCCTGGCTGACTGGCGCCACTGGCGGCCCCTGGCTGACTGGCGGCACTGGCGGCCCCTGGCTGACTGGCGGCACTGGCGGCCCCTGGCTGACTGGCGGCACTGGCGGCCCCTGGCTGACGGGCGGCACTGGCGGCCCCTGGCTGACGGGCGGCACTGGCGGCCCCTGGCAGACGGGCGGCACTGGCGGCCCCGGGCAGACGGGCGGCGCTGGGCAGACGGGCGGCGTTGGCGGCGCTGGGCAGACGGGCGGCGTTGGCGGCGCCGGGCAGACGGGCGGCGTTGGCGGCGCCGGGCAGACGGGAGGCTCAGCTGGTGCTGGGCAGACGGGAAGCTCAGCTGGCGCTGGGCAGACGGGAAGCTCAGCTGGCGCTGGGCAGACGGGAAGCTCCGGCAACGCTGGAGAAGAGGAAGGCCCTGGTAGCGCCGGAGAGGCGGGAGGCTCCGGCAGCGGCGCCGGACAGGCGGGAGGCTCCGGCAGCGGCGCAGGACAGGCGGGAGGCTCCGGCAGCGGCGCCGGACAGGCGGGAGGCTCCGGCAGCGGCGCCGGACAGGCGGGAGGCTCCGGCAGCGGCGCCGGACAGGCGGGAGGCTCCGGCAGAGGCGCCGGACAGGCGGGAGGCTCCGGCAGAGGCGCCGGACAGGCGGGAGGCTCCGGCAGAGGCGCCGGACAGGCGGGAGACTCCGGCAGCGCTGGAGAGGAGGAAGGCTCTGGTAGCGCCGGAGAGGCGGGAGACTCCGGCAGCGCTGGAGAGGAGAGAGCCCCTGCAAGGATGGGCCGGAGAGACAGCCTGGTACGGGGAGCTGCCACCGGAGGGCTGGTGCGTGGAGGTGGTGATGGATAGACCGGGCCGTGCAGGCGCACTGGAGCTCTTGAGCACCGAGCCTGCCCAACCTTACCCGGTTGAATGGTCCCGGTCGCCCTGCCAGTGCGGCGAGGTGGAATAGCCCGCACTGGGCTATGCAGGCGAACCGGGGACACCGTGCGCAAGGCTGGTGCCATGTAAGCCGGCCCAAGGAGACGCACTGGAGACCAGATGCGTAGAGCCGGCTTCATGGCACTTGGCTCGATGCCCACTCTAGCCCGGCCGATACGCGGAGCTGGAATGTACCGCACCGGGCTGTGCACCCGCACTGGGGACACCGTGCGCTCCACAGCATAACACGGTGCCTGCCCGGTCTCTCTAGCCCCCCGGTAACCACAGGAAGTTGGCTCAGGTCTCCTACCTGGCGTAGCCATACTCCCTGTTAGCCCCCCCCCAAGAAATTTTTGGGGCTGACTCCCGGGCTTCCTTGCCAACCGTGTTCCCTCATATCGCCGGCTCCTCTCTCCGGCTGCCTCTGCTCTCCTCGCTGCCTCCACCTGTTCCCATGGAAGGCGATCCTTTCCCGCCAGGATCTCCTCCCATGTGTAGCAACCCTTGCCGTCCAACACATCATCCCAAGTCCATTCCTCCTTGTGCCGCTGTTGCCCGTTACCACGCCGCTTGGTCCTGTTGCGGTGGGTGATTCTGTAAGGGCGTTCGTCTGTAGGAGGAAAAGAAGCGGACCAAAGCGCAGCGTGGTGGTTATTCATGTTTTAATAAATCACTACACATGAACAAACTAACAAAAACAAGAAATGTGAAAACGCAAAACAGTCCTATCCTGTGACAACAAACACAGTGACAGGAACAATCACCCACAAACACACAGTGAAACCCAGGCTACCTAAGTATGATTCTCAATCAGAGACAACTAATGACACCTGCCTCTGATTGAGAACCATACTAGGCCGAAAACATAGAAATGCCCCAAAACATAGAAAAACAAACATAGACTGCCCACCCAACTCACGCCCTGACCATACTAAATAAATACAAAACAACAGAAATAGAGGTCAGAACGTGACAACCACAGTGTCCAATTTCAAAGAGGCTTTACGGTGAAAGCACCACACACAATTATTTTAGGTCAGAGCCAAGTCACAGAAAAACACAGCCATTTTTCCAGCCAAAGAGTGGAGTCACAAAAATCAGAAATAGAGATAGAATTAATCACTAACCTTTCATGATTTTCATCAGATGACACTCATAGGACTTCATGTTACACAATACATGTATGTTTTGTTCGATAAAGTTCATATTTATATAAAAAAATCTCAGTATACATTGGCGCGTTATGTTCAGTAGTTCCAAAAACATCCGGTGATTTTGCAGAGAGCCACATCAATTTACAGAAATACTCAATGTTGATGAAAATACAAGTGTTATACATGGAACTTTAGATACACTTCTCCTTAATGCAACCGCTGTGTCAGATTTCAAAAAAGATTTACGGAAAAAGCAGCAGCAGATGCAATTATCTGAGTACGGCGCTCAGAGCCCAAACAAGCCAAAAAGATATCCGCCATATTGTGCAGTCAACAGAAGTCAGAAATAACATTATAAATATTCACTTACTTTTGATGATCTTCATCAGAATGCACTCCCAGGAATCCCAGTTCCTCAATAAATGTTTGTTTTGTTCGATAATGTCCATCATTTATGTCCAAATAGCTCCTTTTGTTAGCGCGTTTGGTAAACAAATCCAAACTCACGAAGCGCGTTCACTATGAGCCAAAGTCAAAAAGTTCCGTTACAGTCCGTAGAAACATGTTAAACGAAGTATAGAATCAATCTTTAATATGTTTTTAACATAAATCTTCAATAATGTTCCAACCGGAGAATTCCTTTGTTTGTAGAAATGCAATGGAACAGAGCTCGCTCTCACGTGAACGAGCGTCACGAGCTCAAGGCATTCTGGCAGACCTCTGACTCATTCCCCTCTCATTCGCCCCCACTTCACAGTAGAAGCATCAAGCAAGGTTCTAAAGACTGTTGACATCTAGTGGAAGCCTTAGGAAGTGCAACATGACTCATCCCACTGTATCTTCAATAGGGAATGAGTTGAAAAACGACCAACCTTAGATTTCCCACTTCCTGGTTGGATTTTTTTTCGCAGGTTTTTGCCTGTCATATGAGTTCTGTTATACTCACAGACATCATTCAAACAGTTTTAGAAACTGAGTGTTTTCTATCAAAATATACTAATAATATGCATATATTAGCAACTGGGACTGAGTAGCAGGTAGTTTACTCTGGGCACCTCTTGGCACCTTATTCATCCAAGCTACTCAATACTGCCCCCAGCCATAAGAAGTTAATATTTTCCTTCTCTCCCCCCTCCTCTCTGTGTTGTATCTGTACTGTATATGAATATACCTCATTTTATGGCTTTTGTTTGCGATTCCACATGAATTACTCTTCCATCCATGCATTTGTTCATTCAAATATTACCTACAATGTAATCATGTTTGGGAATGAACACTTTAGCGCTCTTGCAAAGCTAAAGAAATATAAATGCTTGCTTACTTTATTTTATCCTGGTAGTTGGAGAAGAATTCTTCATATTTCCTTGTTGTGACAGGCAAACTGAGGTGCGTTGGAGAGCGCAATGTTTAAACTGTTCATGCCAACCTGTTGGTGTGAAATTATATATTCCATGGTGAAATGCATTATCCCAATTTTCCCCTGTCACAACAGCTGTGACAGGGATATGTTGGGCTATACTTGCTGTTGTGCATGCTAATTGCTAACAGGCATTACTGAGGCCTGCCCAAGGGGAGGTCAGTGGGCTGAATTATTTATTTAAATCCAGTTGATATTGCTCTTCGTTCTGTTGACTATTTTGTAAATAATGTAGTAGCCTACTTTTCATGCTTATTTATTCCCCATTTTTGCTCATAAAAGCCCTGACCTTGTGCAGAAAAATGTAGCATCATTGTCTGCCTCCTTCCACACTACTAGGCCTACATCCATCCTGACAACAGCCTACCTCGCAGGCTGTGTTTGTGTGTGTGTCTGTAAATGTAAACACACCTCTCCCAATGTGCTTACAGAATGAGTCGAGGAACATTGAGCTGTTGTCAGTTGCCTGTGCTGTTGGGGTGAGCTGTGTTTTCGCTGCCCCTATAGGAGGTGAGTGGCACCAACATAACACTCACTGACTGATACACTGGCTGGTTCGGAGAAGGTTTACTTCTTCCCCCCTGTTAGCAGTTGATGCTACTCTTCAATAACACAGACCCCAAAGCAAATCAGGGGGAGAAAAACTGGGCCAATGGCCAAATAACAAGTATCCTGTTTCAGGCTCAATGCCTAGACAAATTCCTCCCACTTCTCTGACCCATTGATCAATATTTCCCTATTAGAGGAAAAACACTATTTCCATGGTCCTCTCTTGACTTTTAGTCCTCTTGACCTTTAGTCCTCTTGAACTTTAGTCCTCTTCGTTGTGCATTTATCTTGGAAATAGTCTTACACCCGTCACTCCCCTGATTGGGGCATAGTTACTAATAATCTTCCTGTGTGTTTCTAAGTAATGTGTGTGTGTGTGTGTGTGTGTGTGTGTGTTTGTGTGTGCCTATGCGTGTGTGTGATAGGTTTGCTGTTCAGTATTGAGGCAATGTCTACTTTCTTCACTGTGAGGAACTACTGGAGAGGGTTCTTCGCTGCCACCGTCACTGCCTTCATGTACAGAGTTCTGGCCGTGTGGAACAGAGACGAGGGTAAGACATGTTTACATGTGTACCCAGCAAACTGGGAGCATTCCCAGACCAATAACTTATGTTATAGTTCGGGTTTTATCAAACTTTAGGATGAGAACATCCTAAAAACATTCCAATAATGTTTTTGATAACCAAATATTGTTTTTTAAGGTGTTTTAAATGTATTATACTTGGAATTTTCTCATAACGTTCACTAAAATGTTGTGAACAACATCTGTAACAACCACAGCAGAACATTCCCCAAACATTCTCATTAGGTTTCCAGGTAATGTATAACACAATGTACAAGTACTTTTAAAACATACTGACACAGGAAAATGTGAGAGCAATAGAAATGGCTCTGAGAATATATTACGTGAACGTTCTGCTAATGTTGATGAAGATGTTATCAAAAACATGCAAAACAACAAGCAGGGAATATTCCCACTCTGCTTTCATGACGTTACAGTGTGACATTATGACATAATTATTCCAATAATGTTCCCTAAACATTCTTCAGCAATCATCTGCATTCAATTAAATTAGTTCTGAGAAAACATCACTGGAATATTTCACTAATATTAATGGATATCCGAGACACCTATCCAGGCATAGGATCTTAATGGGACCAGTTTCTCACAGCAGGAAAATAATCTTGCAGCAACAGGAAATGTGAATTAATAAGTGGATTATGATTAATGGACATTTTTGTAGGGGTTGATACATTTTTCATTAGGGAAAATCAAGTCTGACGTTTTAAAGAAGAAACTTTAGAATAATTTTTCAACCTACAATATTCTTTCCAAAATATTCAGTTAATGTTGAGGGAGACGTTACTACTAACACCTATAACAACAAACAACAAACATTCCTGGAATATTCAGTTAATGATGAGGGAGACATTACTACTAACACCGATAACAGCAAACTTCTTGCAAGACTCTTATAAAATGATTCTGTAAGTTTATGACATGATGATCCAGAATTGTTCTAAAAACAAACTTCAACGATAATGGAAGTATTTCTCAAAGCATTGCTACAATGTTCTGCAGTGCATTCGTAAAGTATTCAGACGCCTTGACTTTTTACACATTTTGTTACGTTACAGCCTTTTAAAAAATCATCATAAATCTACTGTACACACAAATACCCCACAATAAGAAAAACAAAACCCCGTTTTTAGACATTTTTGCAAATGTATTACAAATAAAAAACTGAAATATTACATTTACATAAGTATTCAGACCCTTTACTCAGTAGTTTGGCAGTGATTACAGCCTTAAGTCTTCTTGGGTATGTACAAGCTTGGCACACCTGTATTTGGGGAGTCGCTGCACAGCTATTTTCGATCCGTTTCAAGTCTGGGCTCTGGCTTGGCCACTCAAGGACATTCAGAGACTTGTCCCAAAGCCAGTCCTGCATTGTCCTGGATGTGTGCTTAGGGTTTTTGTCCTGTTGGAAGGTGAACCTTCACCCCAGTCTGAGGTCCTGAGTGCACTGGAGCAGGTTTTCATCAATGATGCCTCTGTACTTTGCTCTGTTCATCTTTCCCTCAACCTGACTAGTCTCCCAGTTCCTGCCGCTGAAAAACATCCACACAGCATGATGCTGCCACCACCATTCTTCACTGTCGGGATGGTGCCAGGTTTCCTCCAGACGTGACGCTTGGCATTCAGGCCAAAGAGTTCAATCTTGGTTTCATTAGACCAGAGAATCTTGTTTCTCATGGTCTGAGAGTCTTTAGGTGACTTTTGGCAAACTCCAAGCGGGCTGTCATGTGCCTTTTACTAAGGAGTGGCTTCCGTCTGGCCACTCTACCATATAGGCCTGATTTGATTGAGTGCTGCAGAGATGGTTGTCCTTCTGGAAGGTTCTCCCATCTCCACAGAGGAACTCTGGAGATCTGTCATAGTGACCACCGGGTTCTTGGTCACCTCCCTAACCAAGGCACATTATATTGATGTATAATATTAAATTATTATATGAAGTTGCAAAACTTTTAAAGAAATGGCATTTCAATCTTCGTAAATCATTCTATTTTATTAGGATATTATCCAAAGAATGTTAATCAATTCACATTTTATTTGTCACATGCGCCGAATAAAACATGTGTAGTCTTTACCGTGAAATGCTTACTTAAGATCCCTTTCCCAACAATGCAGAGTTAAAAAGTAAGAACATTTGCAGATAAGAATGTTAAATATTAACACAATAAATAACAATAACTTGGCTATAAACAAGGAGTACCGGTACCGAGTGAATGTGCAAGGATACGAGGTAGTTGACGTAATATGTACATGTAGGAAGGGGTAAAAGTGACTAGGCAATCAGGATAGATAACAAACAAGGCAACAATAAACATGTCTTCCCCCATGAATGATGCCGTGCCCCCCTTGGGCCAATAAGTGTAAATTATGGAGCTCTATGGCAAGACGCATTATTCACCATCAGTTTTGTCCAAAATCAGGCCAGTAGTTTCTGAGATATCTCATGTGACTAACTTACAGTGGATTACTATAGCGCCCCCCCCCCCCCCCCCCCCCTCTTGGGCTAATTAGTGTAATATTGTAAATGCAGGATCTCTATGGCAAGATGCATCATTCACCCAAGTTTCGTCAGTATCGGGTCAGTGGTGTCTGAGATATAGGGTGGTTTAGCTAGACTCATATCCCTGAGCATGCGTGCCAAATGTCATCATTCTGAGTCAAATAGATCAAGAGATGTGCCCGTTATAGCACCACCATGAATGTTCTTGCATAAGTTGAGTCTTGACAATATTTGCAACATGTGTACCAAATTTAATTATAATACGAATATCCTTGACTGATGTTTATGCACAGGGCTGGCCGGCCCTCCCATTAGGCAGGATTATGGTGGCAGCTTGACGAAGATGGCATTTTCCGAGCTAAACTGACCAAGCAGCACCTCCAACAACACATAACACCTCACATATTTCTTCCAAAAACAATGACAATTGTTCGGCGCATGTGACAATAATAGGCTGAGGATAAAGTTGATAAAGTTGTGTAGCTGATATTCAGAGCTTAAATAGTCAAATTGATTAGTCACAGGAATCAGGACTAATAAAGCCAATGCAACTGCCTGTTTTCTAAATGTTAGTCCTACCACATATTCATACAATTCTATTGCGGCCGACACTGTAGGCTACACCCCAGTAAGCACAAGACCGATGTCTTTTTCTGGTCCTTTCCGGACAGTCCGTCTTTTTTTGGTGTTTTACAAACGGTAGGTCTACCAGATGGATGGGCATTCATAAAATTCCATTGCAGGACCACACTGTAAGCTGCACCCCAGTAAGCACGGACTGACACCAATGTCTTTTGGGCTTCTTCTTTTGGTCCAGTCCAGACCAGCCTTGATTTCTGACATCGATTTTTGGTCCGGTGAAGGCCAAATCTGAACCAATCATAACCGTTTATGTTTGGTACAGATTTTGTCAGGTCTGGACCAGCCTTGATTGGTTCAATAAATGGCCTAATTTCAACTTTAATTCCGAACTGAAAATAAGTGTTTTCTACATCCGGAAAGAACGCTTTTTCACCTTTACTTCAAAACTGAAAATAAACCAGATTTCAACGACCAGAAAATACGTTTTTTTTAATGACCAGAAAATACGTTTTTTTCAATGTCTGGAAATACGTATTTTCACCTTTCACAGATTCTAAAATGAACAAAACTTCAGCTTCTGGAAAATACATATTTTAGATGGTACTAGGACCTTTCTAGTTTTGTAGGGTATAGGAGGAAGGCATCAATTTTCTTCTCTCACCTAGTGCAGCAGAACGGACAAAACTGGACCTGTATGTGTATTTATGTGACCGCCCCCGCTCCCAACCACAGCATGAAAAATGCTGAACGGCCCACAACGGACCCGTAGTGATGCAGCCAGTCAAGATGCTCTCAATGGTGCAGCTGAATAACCTTTTGAGGATCTGAGGGGCCAAGCCAAATCTTTTCAACCTTTAGTCCTTGGTGATGTGGAAACTGAGGAACTTGAAGCCCTCGACCCGCTCCACTGCAGCCCCGTCAATGTGGATGGGGGCGTGCTCGCCCCATCTGTTTCCTGTAGTCCACAATCAGCTGCTTTGTCTTGCTGACGTTGAGGGAGAGGTTTTAGTAGTAGTACAGTAGTAGTAGTACAGTAGTAGTAGTACAGTAGTAGTAGTAGTATGTGTCTTAGAACATATACACATCTATGTACATCTCACCGCAATCTGCCAGGCAGTCATTTTACATGATTTCTGAAATGAAGATTGTAGGGAAAATAAATATAAAAACATCCCAATAGTACGGTATACACTCAGTGGCCAGTGTATTAGGTACACGAAAATGGTTCGCTCCTACGGACGTGGCCGTGGCATGTAGGTAGACGGCCATCGATGCATTCAGTTACTGTTCGATTGAGCATTAAAATGGGCAAAATGAGTAACCTAAGCGACTTTCAGGGTGGTAAAGCCTCCTGGGCTTTTCAAGCCTGACAACGTATAGGGTTTATAGAGAATGGTGCGACAAACAAAAAACATACATTCAGCAGCAGTCCTGACGGCGAAAACAGATCGTTAATGAGGTCGAAGGAGAATGGCAAGAATTGTGCAAGCTAACAGGCAGGCTACATACACACTGTCAAATAACAGCGCATTACAACAGTGGTGTGCAGAACGTCATCTCGGAATGCAAAACCCACACCGGGCTCCACTCCTATCAGCTAAAAACAAGAAGGAGCGCCTCCAGTGGGCACGCCACCCCCAAGACAGGACAATTGAGGAGTGGAAAACATTACCTGGTCCAACAAATCCCGGTTCCTGTTGCATCATGCTGATGTCAGAGTCAGGATTTGACGTAAGTAGCATGAGTCCATGGCCCCATCCTGTCTGCTGTCAACAGTACAGGCTGGTGGTGGTGTACTGGTGTGGGGAATGTTTTCCTGGCATACTTTAGGTCCCTTGATACCAACTTCTTGCGACTAGCAAACCCGTATCCGGGAGCGTAATCATAGCCTCAAGCGCATTAGCATAACGCAACTTTTCCTATTCATGAAAATCGCAAATGAAATGAAATAAATATATTCAAACACAAGCTTAGCCTTTTGTTAACAACACTGTCATCTCAGATTTTCAAAATATGAGTTACAGCCAACGCTAGACAAGCATTTGTGGAAGTTTAGCATGGCATAATGCTATGCTAGGCTCTGCTGGCAGCAGGCAACATTTTCACGAAAATAAGAAAAGCAACCAAATTAAATCATTTACCTTTGAAGAACTTCAGATGCTTTCACTCAGGAGACTCCAAGTTAGATAGCAAATGTACCTTTTTTCCTAAAACTATATTTTTGTAGGCGAAAAAAGTCCCGTTTGTTCATGAGTTTTGGCTGAGAAATCGACCGAAAAATACTTCAACTATAACGCCAAACTTTTTTCAAAATTTGCTCCATAATATCGACAGAAACACAGCAAACGTTGTTTAGGATCCATCCTCAAGGTGTTTTTAACATATATATTCGATAATATATCCATCAAGGCAATTGTTTTCTCATAAGAAGTGATTGGAAAAATGGCTACCTCAGTATTTTACGCGAGATTTTGTCCGGGAGACACCATGTGACCACCTTACAGCCATTCTCCAATGGAAATGCCTAAAAAGACGTCACAATGCTGTAGACAGCTTGGGGAATGCGTGAAAAACGTAAGCTCATTCGTAGCTCATTCACAGCCATATAAGGAGTCATTGGCATGAGGCGGTTTCAAAAAATGCGGCACTTCCTGATTGGATTTTTATCTGGGTTTCGCCTGTAACATCAGTTCTGTGGCACTCACAGACAATATCTTTGCAGTTTTGGAAATGTCAGAGTGTTTTCTTTCCAAAGCTGTCAATTATATGCATAGTCGAGCATCTTTTCGTGACAAAGTATCTTGTTTAAAACGGGAACGTTTTTCATCCAAAAATGTAAATAGCGCCCCCCTATATCCAACTGCAACGTTTCCATGTCCTGAAGAATTCAGTTTGTTCTGGGGGCAAGGAGGTTCCGACCCGGTACTAGATGGGTGTACCTAATAAACTAGCCACTGAGTGTATATAGAAGATTGGTAGAGTAAGAAATAATAGAGTATATTTTTTTTCTAGATTTAGTTATCTTCTCTTTTGCAAAGTCAAAGACCACTACCTGGAAGTCACAGTAAAGGTGTTAACAGTTTCATATTGGTGTCAGTCCCATCCCAGTGGTGCAGTGGATTTTTTCAAGGGTTAATACTCAAAATCTCTCAGGTCTGATCTCAGCTTGAGACGATCAACAAGATACAGAAAAAAATGTTTCTACAATAAATGTTTAATAAATTGTCATGTGATTCCAAATTTCTACATGGTTTGTTGTTCAACTAACTTTCTCAACAGTAAGATAACACTAACACATGAAAGAAACCTTAAAAAATGTTACTTATCATTCTGGGAACTTAGAAAGAACATTGAGGGAATGTTTTGTGCACCCTGATGCAAACATTGTAAGTATGCCATCACATCTGGACATATTTTGTGTTTATCTCTCGTCATATCCCCACAATGTTCCCACAACCTAAATAAATGTTTAAGGGACTTTTAAAGAACATACAAAATCTGTTATCGGAACATTCTTGCTACATCAGGCAAATGTTTTTTCAACCTAATAGAAACATTGTAATCATCAGCACAACTGGACAGTTTTTGTGTTTTGGGAACATATCTCTTGTCATGTCCTTGCAATGTTACCACAACCTAAAGAAATGTGTAAGGAACTTTTAAAGAAAAAAATGTGCTTCCTCTAACATCAGGTGAATATTTTTTGCACCTTAAAATAAATATGATATAATCATCTTCACAACAGGACAGTCTTTTTGTTTTGTTTTGGGAACATATGTGCCCGACCGCCTTGATTCGGTCTTATGTAGCAACATTTGAAATTGTGCTTTTCACATTGCATAAAAGCAGAGACGCAAAGATACAGAATAGTATATCAAGCACTGCATTTGAGGAACAATGGGAAAGTTATTCTGCTTTGGAAGTTGATAGACTTTAGAGATAATGGACTTTGAATGTTTTGGTAAGTACTGGAGAGCTCTTCTTTGTCTACACCCATTCAGCATCGTTCACACCCTCTTAATCTTTAGCTCCACCAATCTCTTTAAGGGTTGATCCAAGCTTTCTGTCCTAACAACAGCAGTCAAGCATCCAAGTTAACTGGGTAACAGTTGTTGTAGTGAAATTCTATTAAAATGGGCACTTGCACAGTGGAGTCTTTTGTTAAGAGATGTAGCTAGCTAGCTAAACATTGAACCATAGTCACAACTCATGATGTTACTACCATGCATGCATCTGCAGGTAGCTAACCAACCAGGTTAGCTAGCTGACATTAGGCTATAACAAGCAAAGCAAATGGCTCTGAGATATGACTAATAAGGTCATACAGGTAACGTTAGCTAGCTAGCTAACAGTACACTTTAACTTGAAATGAAAATACTTTATGTCAAAATTAGAAACGTGTAATATCTGAAAATGTAGCTAGCTAGACTTTCTTACCCGTCTGAAATCAGAGTAGATAGCCAGAGCGAATTTACTGGCTACGTCTATCAACAGTTGTCGCAGTGACATTCTATTGCAATGGATACTTGCATAGTGGAGTCTTTTGTTAAGACATGTAACGTTAACACACCCCATTCCGTACAAATGTGCGCAACCGCAACATTCAAACGAGGCTACGAAGAAAACGAATGATATTGTAGTGACTGTATTGACGTCAAAATCAGGGGTGTGAACTAGGTTTCTATTTAAGCGTTGATCGACATGGTAATGGCTCTATAGTATTGGAGAAAAGTTGAAAAAACTGACCCTCCGTTACATCTTGACGTGGCATGTCGTAACGTACAGCACGCATAAAGCAACTATTTCTGTCTTACAATCTCTCTCCACCAGGTGTAGCAATTCTATCATCCTTTAAAAACAAGAAATGGACAGTGACGGGGGTAAGGGGGGATACCTAGTCATTTTTTTCATCATCATTGCATGCGATCATCATTCTCAAAGCCGCTGTTTACTTCTAAGATCACTTTAGCACCGCCCTAAAAACCCGATTCAAATTCGACACAAACCAAATAGGTATGTAATGACACATTATATAAACTCTTTATAGTGTTTTATTTACATTTTAGAGGCAATAAGGTGATAAGTTGGACAGATCGAGTGAAAAAAAGCAATTTTCTCACACGACATCTCTCCTTCTCACTATCACGCATTAGTTTTGCTTCCCCACCCGCAATTTTTAAAAAGACCCGACGGGGCTCATTGCCTGCTTGAATTATGCAGAAACGGGCAGCGTTTAAGTCATGTAATTGATTTTGTTGGAAAGGGGAGAAATTGTGCTTTACAATGGTATTGACATTACAGTTGATCTGGAAGTATTACATTTTTGGGGCGCTAAAATAAGGGCAATTGTACAGACCAAGGCGGTGTACGAGTTTACGTTAGCTAGCTAGCTAGCCAAACAATGAACCATAATCCCAACTCATGATGTTACTACCCTGCATGAATCTGCAGGTAGCTAACCAACCAGGATCAATGTTAGCTAGCTAACATTAGGCTATAACTAGCCAAGCTAATGCCTCTGAGATACGAATAATAAGATCATACGCTTAACGTTAGCTAGCTAGCTAACAGTACACTTTAACTTGAAATGAAAATTACTTTGTCAAAATTAGAACATGTAATATCTGAAAATGTAGCTAGCTAGAATATCTTACCCGAATGCATCATGGTTGGATGCTTCTCCCTGTCACGGGTGCCATTGTTGCCTATAGTTTGAAGATGTAATCCGGAGACAGGTGTTTTCTCCATCTCCTTAGCTATCATACGCTAATTCCACTGATTTCAAAACTCGGTCCTCCAGAAAGTGGAGAGCAACACTTATGCAACTCTACTAAGCAATATATATATTTTTAAAAGCCGTGTTAGACAAGACTACCTACACATACTGACCAGCTCAAATAGACAAAATGTGTGCTATATGGCAGACCAATCCGAACTCATCTCTCGGCATGTCCAGCCCACTCATTATCTCAGCAATCATGGCTAGCGGGAATGTTGCTTGCTTTTTCTGTGGCTAAACCAACAAGGCTCTGTGGCTAAAACACATTTTGATATAAAAAAAAAGATTACGTTAAAATGGCTCTCGTGTGAAGTAGTGACCCGCAACATATGCCTAGTTTCCTGAAACGGGTCACATATCTTTTGTGATGTCCCCACAATGTTCCCACCAGACTGTTACCACAACCTAATGAAACATTCTGGAAACCTTTAAAGAACAGACTATATGTGTTCTGGTAACATCCTTGCATTGTCATGCTAATGTTTTATACGAACACTGTATAATCATCAGCACAACTGGACAGTCTGTGTTATGAGAACATTTGCCACAACATAACAAATGTTCTGGTAACTTTCATAGAACCAATTTTGGTTAGCTGTGTATACTGTATATTGCCTTAATAAAACATTGAGGTAAGGTCTGTACTGTATATAGCCCAGTGTTTCCCAAACTCAGACCTCGGGACCCCAAGGGGTGCACATTTAGTTTTTTGACCTAGCACTACACAGCTGATTCAAATAATCTTAGCTTAATGATTAGTTGATTATTTGAATCAGCTGTGTAGTGCTGGGGCAAAAACCAAAACGTGCACCCAGGGGGGCCCCAGGACTGAGTTTGGGGAACACTGATATAGCCCTTTAAAAACATTTTGATAACGATTAATCACTCTATTTCTCTCTCTCTATCCCTCTCTCCTACACAGTGACCATCACAGCTCTGTTGCCAACCAATTTCCGTCAGGACTTCCCCTTTGACCTCCAGGAGCTCCCAGCCTTCGCTGTCCTTGGGTGAGTCTAAGTTGTCCTCAATTAGCCAGTGTGCTCTTTGTTGCCTCAGTTAGCCAGTGAGCTCTTTGTTGCCTCTGTTAGCCAGTAAGCTCTTTGTTGCCTCTGTTAGCCAGTGTGCTCTTTGTTGCCTCTGTTAGCCAGTGTGCTCTTTGTTGCCTCTGTTAGCCAGTGAGCTCTTTGTTGCCTCTGTTAGCCAGTAAGCTCTTCGTTGCCTCTGAATTTATGAGCATTCATATACAGTAATTGGCTGTAACTGAGGGGGAACTTTGAGCTGGGTGATATGAACAAAATCCATATTGTGATAAATGTAACTATTTGCTTTAACAGTAAATACAACGACAAACAACAAAGTTAACGTTTTTGGGGCAGGGCTGTTTTTTCCAGTGTCAAGTAGGACAACTGAGATGGTAGCCTATGGTTAAAAAAGTCAGCTCTTTCATCTAACATATCCTGGGAATGCATGATTGATATTCTGATGTGTAACCTGATTTCTTTTTGGCTATATGACCATGTAGGTTAATTGATTAATCTATCAGTAAATATGGGTTAATGTCCTAAAACAACTTTCCAGTTTGATGTAGGCCATTTCTATTCCCTGAAAATGGCGTGCTCTGCTCTGCGAGCGCATCAACCATGCTACGGCCTACACTGATCAATGGTCATACAAGGAATTCGGAAAGTATTCAGACCCCTTTCGAAATCATGTCCAGTCAATTGAATTTACTACAGGTGGACTCCAATCAAATTGTAGAAACATCTCAAGGATGATGAATGAAAACAGGATGCACCTGAGCTCAATTTCAAGTCTCCTAGCAAAGGGTCTGAATACTTCTGAAAATAAAGTATGTTTTTATTTTTATACATTTGCAAAAATGTCTAAAAACCTGTTTTTGCCTTATCATTATGGGCTAAAAGGTATATTGATGAGGATCATTTTTTATTTGATCAATTGTAAAATGTGGAAAAAGTCAAGGGGTCTTAATACTTTCCGAATGCACTGTATACTTGTACATCTCTCTCTCCTCACATAATGGGGTGAGGGAGTGAGAGCCTCCCACAGCAGCCGACAGCGAAACGGGACAGGCAGATCAACACAACGTATAGGCTATTACTATTGACCAAATAATGATTTTAGAACAATCTACAGGAACGTTGTGTAGCAAAGTCACTGAACATGCAGGTGTCAGTAATTTTCAGTTCATCGTCCCAGCTCTAGGCTCTGCTACCACTTGGTTCTGGTGGCTGGAGAAACTCTGCTTCTCTGTCCTACTATAACTTCCACAAAGTGGACACATACTTGGGTACTTACTTAAAACACAAGCTTATATAAACAGGTCTCTCTCTCTCTTTCTACACCTGTCTTTTTCTCCTTTTAATCTCACCCTCCTCCCTCCCTTCCCCCTCTTCTCTCGCCACAGTATTGCCAGTGGTCTTGGCGGGGCGTTGTTTGTCTGCCTGAACAAACAGATAGTCCAGTTAATCAGGAACCAGAAGACCATCAAAAAGTTTCTCATGAAGAAGTAAGTCATCAACATTAGACAGTGGCCCCTACTGGGTCCTAGAGAGAGTACCTGTATCCCGGTGTGTGTCTCTCCTCTCTCCTCTCTCTCTCCCCTCCCTCTACTCCACGTCTCACCCTCGCTATTTGCTCTTCTCTCTCTTTCTCTCTCTCCTCCCTCTCACCCTGCCTCCTTCTCTCTCCTCTCCCCCTCACCCTCCCTTTTTTCTCTCTCTCTCTCCCTCCCTCCCTCCCTCCCTCCCTCTCTCCTCTTCTCTCCTCTCAGGCGTCTGCTGTACCCAGCCCTGGTCACTCTGCTTGTGTCTACGATAACGTTTCCCCCTGGCTTCGGACAGTTCATGGCAGCCAAGGTTAGTTTAGTTCCACCCTTCCAAACCATGGCCAGTGGGTTTTTGTGGATAACACAGGTGAAATCAGAGGAGAGTTGATAGTTAGAAACACAGATAAGTACTGTTGTGTGTGTGTGTGTGTGTGTGTGTGTGTGTGTGTGTGTGTGTGTGTGTGTGTGTGTGTGTGTGTGTGTGTGTGCGTGTGTGTGCGTGCGTGTGCGTGTGTGTGTGTGTATGCGGCTTCATTGCAAGTGTTTGATGAGAGCAGTGTCATTTGGCTTCAATTATATGAGGAGAGAGAGAGCGAGAGAGGATGGAGGTGTGTTTGTGTCTGTCTACACGTGTGTGCGCTTGTAGAGATGGTTTAGGGGTGACTAATGTATATGCCTCTCTGATTAAATTCCTCTCATCTGTGAAATTAAAACAATTAACAGCAGAAAATGCAGCGGATCCTCCGGCCTAACACACACACACACACACAATCACACATTTACATAGAGGCACAGTCTCTCCCTACATCTAATTTTTTTCTTCCTATGTCTTCCTGTGAAACTCTTGGTGTAGTTCTGCTGTTGATTCTAGGGATGTGACAAATAGATTTAGATTCTTAACGTTTAAACTGCAATTTTTCTTTTTGCTTAAACAATAAAAAATCATAAAGATTAGAAGAAATACATTTTTTTTAAATTACAATTCCATGTACAGATAAATAGTTAAGCAGTTAGATTAAACAACTCCTTTGTAAGATATATTTTTTTAAATGAAACATGTATGGAAATAGGTGAATTAACACTCCTCATTTAGCAGGCTCAAGCAAGCTAAAACCCACATGGTAGCAAAAACTAACTAGCAGAAATTGTTAAATGTTAGAAATGATTTAAACACTTTGCTGGAGGCTACTATTTAATAGTTAACAAAAAATCATGTATGTCTTATAAAATATACTCACCCCACCCAGTATTGTAATCAAAACCAGAAAGCATGTAGTTCTTGGCTCAGATAGTATAGTAGTGTGGGCTCAATATCATCTCATTAGTGTGCAAGATCTTGAGAATCAGCTGTACATGTGATGGAAGAATGCACTGTGCATGCAGAGGGTTACAATTCCATTGAATTGGGGAAAGTTTAACCAAAATATGACACAAGACCTAGAATTGCCTTGTGTATCCCACAATAAATTCACTGTCACAAGCTAATGTGTTTGATGAATTTAAGCAAAATAACCCAAATTCCCATGGAAAAATTCCAGACATTTACCAGAAAGTGTTTGACCCTTTGCAACCCTATCCCCTAGCACCTACTCCATGGCACTTCATGTAGATTGGGATAGCACTAATGTAAAGCTTCTCCTTGCCCTCCGAAAGGAATCATTCTTGCTGTGTTGCTTATACCTATCCAATCATATCTTTCATATCTGCTTCAATGCTTTGGGTAGGAGCTTGGGACCAATATGGGATATATAAAAAATTACATAAATGCCTGCTGACTTTAGGCCTCCATCTGTCTGATATGATGTCACTTCCTGTTTCCCCCATGCAGCTGACCCAGATGGAGTCCCTGGAGACGTTGCTAGATAACCAGACGTGGTCTAAGCAGGGCATACCCGAGGAGTTTGACAGCAACAGCAACTCCCAGGCCTGGAAACACCCCCAGGTCAACGTCTTCATCACCCTCACCCTCTTTGTCGTCATGAAGGTAGGCACACAGGAGCCTAACCTTTCTCCTGTTAGTGATCTTAAAGGAAAGGAGTTAAAGAAACAATTTGACCATCCAAAACTGCTTAAAAGTCCTGTCCTGTCCTCTTGTCCCATCCCTCTCTCCTCTGTCCTAAAATCAGACATCTTTACCTTCACTCCTCTGATGGTGCTGTCCCATCCCAACCCCTCTGTTCTTCCAATGTCACTTCCAAGGTTGACACAGCCAATTGTGTGTGTGTGTGTGTGTGTGTGTGTGTGTGTGTGTGTGTGTGTGTGTGTGTGTGTGTGTGTGTGCGTGTGTCCAGCCCCCTACTGTATATGTAGCAGTGTTTCTGGCATATATTTCGACATTGTCACTGACTTTGTGTTTGTGCCCATTGTCCTCAATAGAGGTACTATTTTAGTAATCCCCTGTGTGTGTGTGTGTGTGTGTGTGTGTGTGTGTGTGAAAGCAGCGTAGGGTGTAGAGTTACGTAGGGTGTAGGGTGTAGAGCACCTGTAGGCGTAGGGTGTAGAGCACCTGTACTTACCTCACCTTCTGGATGATAGCGGAGTGAACAGGCAGTGGCTCGGGTAGTTGTTGTCCTTGAGGATCTTTTTGGCCTTCCTGTGACATCTGGTGTCCTGGTGGGCAGGTAGTTTGCCCCCTGTGTTGCATTGTGCAGACCGCACCACCCTCTGGAGAGCCCTGCGGTTGTGGGCGGTGCAGTTTCCGTACCAGGTGGTGATACAGCATGCAGGATGCTCTCAATTGTGCTTCTGTAAAAGTTTTAGGTGACAGGCTTAATTTCTTCAGCCTCCTGAGGTTGAAGAGGCGCTATTGCGCCTTCTTAACCACACTACTTGTGTGGGTGGTCCATTTCAGTTTGTCAGTGATATGTACGCTGAGGAACCTAAAACTTTCCACCTTCTCCACTGCTGTCCCGTCGACGTGGATAGGGGGGTGCTCCCCCGCTGTTTCGTGAAGAATAAGGCTTGCTCTGAAGGATCAGCGAAGTGGAGATGTTGTTTGCTACCTAGGAAGTCCAGGATCCAATTGCACAGGGCTTGGTTCAGACCCAGGGCCTCGAGCTTAATGATGAGCTTGGAGGGTACTATGATGTTGAATGCTGAGCTATAGTCAATGAACAGTATTCTTACATTGGTATTCCTTTTGTCCAGATGGGATAGGGCAGTGTGCAGTGTGATGGTGATTGCATCGTTTGTGGACCTATTGGGGTGGTAAGCAAATTGAAGTGGGTCTAGGGTGACAGGTAAGGTGAAGGTGATATGATCCTTGACTAGTCTCTCAAAGCACTTCATGATGACCGGAGTGAGTGCCTACGGGATAATAGTTAAATTATCTTTGCATTCTTGGGTACAGGAACAATGCTGGCCCTTTTGAAGCATGTGGGTGTGAGAAATTGAATATTTCCGTAAACGCACCAGCAAGCTGGTCTGTGCATGCTCTGAGGACGTGGTTAGGAATGCCGTCTAGGCCGGCAGCCCTGCGAGAGTTAACACATTTAAATGTCTTACTCACGTCGGCCACAGAGAAGGAGCGCAAACAGTCCTTGGTAGCTGGCCTCGTCGGTGGCACTGTGTTGTCCTCAAAGCAGACAAAGAACGTGTTTAGCTTGTCTGGAAGCAAGACGTCGGTGTCCGTGACGTGGCTGGTTTTCCTTTTGTAGTCCGTGATTGTCTGTAGACCCTGCCACATACTTCTCTTGTCTGAGCCATTGAATTGCAACTCCACTTTGTCTCAATACTGACATTTTGCCTGTTTTATTACCTTGCGGAGGGAATGACTACTTTGTTAGTATTCGGCCATATTCCCCGTCACCTTGCCATGGTTAAATGTGGTGGTTTGTGCTTTCAGTTTTGCGCGAATGCTGCCATCTATCCACGGTTTCTGGTTAGGGTAGCTTTTGATAGTCACAGTGGGTACAAGATATTCTCTACACTTCTTGATAAACTCAGTAACCGTCTCAGTGTACACGTCCATATTATTCTCAGAAGCTACCCGGGAACATATCCCAGTCCGCGTGATCAAAACAATCTTGAAGCGTGGATTCCGCTTGGTCAGACCAGCGTTGAATAGTCCTTATCACAAAGTTTCTGCTTATAGGAAGGGAGGAGAATTTTAAAAAATATATATATATATATCACCTTTATTTAAACAAGTAGGCTAATTGAGAACAAATACTCATTTGCAACTGCAACCTGACCAAGATAAAGCAAAGCAGTTTGACACATACAACAACACAGAGTTACACTTGGAATAAACAAACATACAGTCAATAATACAGTAGAAAAAGTCTATATACAGCATGGGCAAATGAGGTAGGATAAGGGAGGTAAAGCAATAAATAGGCCATGGTGGCGAAGTAATTACAATATACCAATTAAACACTGGAATGGTAGAATGTGCAGAAGATGGATGTGTAAGTAGAGATACTGGGGTGCAAAGGAGCAAGATAAATAAATTAATTGGATGGGCTATTTACAGATTGGCAATGTACAGGTGCAGTGTTCTGCGAGCTGCTCTGACATCTGGTGCTTAAAGCTAGTGAGGGAGATATGAGTCTCCAGCTTCAGTGATTTTTGCAGTTCGTTCCAGTCATTGGCAGCAGAGAACTGTAAGGAAAGGTGGCCAAAGGAAGAATTGGCTTTGGGGGTGACCAGTGAGATATACCTGCTGGAGCAGGAAAATGTAGTCGTGGTCTGATTTGCTGAAAGGAGGGTGGGGGAGGGCATTGTATGAATGACGGAAGTTAGAGCAACAATGGTCCAGTGTTTTTTCAGCGCGAGTGTCGGCTTGAGGGGGGATATACATGGCTGTGACAATAACCGAAGATAATTCTCTAGGGAGATAATAAGGTCAGCATTTGATTGTGAGGTATTCTAGGTCAGGTAAACAAAAGGAATTGAGTTCCTGTATGTTATTACAATTACAACATGAGTCGTTAATCATGAAATATACACCCCCGTGCTTCTTCCTGGAGAGATGTTAATTCCTTTCAGCACGATGCACTGAGAGTCATGTTTCCGTGAAACAGTGTATGTTACAATCCTGATGTCTCTATGGGAAGCAACCCTTGCCCTGATCTCGTCAACTTTGTTATCTAGGGACTGAACATTAGCGAGTAATATACTTGAAAGAAGTGGGCGGTGTGCGCACCTCCTAAGTCTCACTAGAAGACCGCTCTGAATTCCTCTCCGGGGGCATTGTTTTTGGTCGGCCTCTTGAATCAGTTCAAATGCCCTGGCTGGTGCGAACAAAGGATCCGCTTCGGGAAAGTCGTATACCTGGTCGTAATGCTGGTGAGTTACCACTGCTCTGATATCCAATAGTTCTTCCCGGCTGTATGTAATAACACATACAATTTTCTGGGCTAACAATGTAAGAAATAAGCAAAAAAGCAAAATACTGCAAAGTTACCTAAGGACTAGAAGCGAGGTGGGCCTCTCTGTCGGCGCCATCTTGGTCTCTTATGCTGAATCAGTGCTGGAAAATGCAACATTACCTGTTTATCTTTAGTTATACTGTTAAAGACCTTTAAACATCCCAACTAGCCCACAGTGTTACCTGGAAACAGAGATGGTAGTTGCTATGTAATAACACAGAATCTGTGCTGGAAAATGCATCACTACTTGTTTCTCTTTTGTTGTATCCCTTCACCATTACAAATATAACATAACAATGACACGTCCTATGCAAATATATGCACAAGATATGACTAAGGATTTATATGGCAATTCAGTGACATGCTGTATCCCCAGCGGCATGCATACATTTTCCCAGTATTTTTAAAATATATTTATAGATTTGTATTATTTAAGACAATGGATGCCATGTCCATTTAAAAAATGTTTTGTGATTTCCAATAAGGAGGTACAACTACTGTAAATGATTATGTGTGCATAAATGATAAGATGAAGAGTGCCAGTCCATGTTCCCTGGATCAACAGGTGACAACAAATAAATCCAGTGAAATATCACAGTGCAATTGCAACAAAAGTGACATAGTATTCAAAGTGACATAGTAAAGGAATAAAATAAGTGACATTGTAAAAGTACACAAAAAGGAAGAAGAAAAAAAGACCTATAGGCATATAGTATGGACATTGTTTGTGCATAGAGTGGAATAACTGCAGTGCAGTAGCAGCATAGAATTATAATTAAAGTATATCTACATAGTGGAGTTAGGTGACATACCTATTGCATTGGTCCGTAAGACTAAAGTGGGCTGGTTTTGAGATAGGTGGTCCGAGACTTAATGTTGAATCCTCACTGCAGCGGATCCCTCTCCCCTGTGCACCGCCTTCTCCCGCCTTCCATTGGAGGCCCCTTTCAGGTAAAGGGCTACCTGAATCTGGACCTCTCGTTCCAAGCATCCCGGGTTGCAGGGTTCTTTCTAATGGCTCCTATACACAAAGAATGAACATTTAGTTACATTTCAATTGCACAAGGTCTTACGCAACGAGTTTAAAAAATGTACTGAAAAGTAACACATTTAATAATAACAACTTACTGTGAAGCATAGTCTTTAGAAACACGCCTTTGAAACAGGCCTTATCCCCTGCACCAGTCCAGGTTGTGGCAATGGCAAGCAGGTTTGACAGAATGCAATGTAGCATCTTCCACGCTGTTAAATTCAGGTCCTTGACACCCTTTACTACTGTTTCCTATAGTTAAAGATCACCAGTTGTGAACATAGCCTAGCCAGCTAGCTAGACACTGGTAGTTACAAATATCAATGTCCACAATTTTAGCCAGTCAATAAGAGATTCTATGCAGCTACAAAAATACACAACATACATATAGAGCGATTTCCCATTATAAAACGGTTTTCAGTTGGCTAGATGGACAGTGTGATGCATTTACCATGAATGCTAGCTATCTACGTTAGCCTTGAAAGCATGGGTAGGGTAGCCTAGTGGTTAGAGCGTTGGACTAGTAACCGAAAGGTTGCAAGTTCGAATCCCCAAGCTGACAAGGTACAAATCTGTCGTTCTGCCCCTGAACAGGCAGTTAACCCACTAGGCCGTCATTGAAAATAAGAATTTGTTCTTAACTGACTTGCCTAGTAAAATAAAGGTAAAATGCTATGACACAAACTGTTGACTAGCCTAGCTAAAGCTTAGTCTCTTACCTTTCGACCGAAGATTACTTTTATGGACTGGATGAGGCAACAAGGTTTTTCATCCTTGAGGCCATCTCGGAAAAACATCCGATATCAATAATTTTTCTGCCTTTCTCTTTCATGAACGACCCTATAATTCAATATCTACATATAGTTCTCTTTCGGGCCTGACATCATTAATAGTATTATTTATTAATAGCATTCTAGCTACATTATTAGCCGAGTTGTGGCTGGATAAAGCTACCTCTTTTCATTTATTTTATTTCAGCTTTATTTAACCAGGTAGGTCAGTTCCAATCTATGGCCGGCTTGAGTGAGAGGAAGAGAGCTACGTGCATTACATTTTTTTCCGGAGAAAACACAATCATGTGATCAGGTCTAATGAGGTTTCACAGTGAAAGAAAAAGAAGGCTGGCCCAGGCCTACCAAGCGTTACCCAATTAGGTTGAAGGGTGGGTTGGTAGCATTGCCTTTAAACTTGGGTCAAATGTTTCGGGTAGCCTTCCACAAGCTTCCCACAATAAGTTGGGTGAATTTTGGTCCATTCCTCCTGACAGAGCTGGTCTAACTGAGTCAGGTTTGTAGGCCACCTTGCTCGCACACGCTTTTTCAGTTCTGCCCACAATTTTTCTATAGGATTGAGGTCAGGACCTTTGTGATGGCCACTCCCTTGACTTTGTTGTTGTTAGCCATTTTGCCACAACTTTGGAGGTATGCTTGGGTCATTGTCCATTTGGATGACCCATTTGCAACCAAGCTTTAACTTCCTTGAAATACATCCACAGGTACACCTCCAATTGACTCAAATTGTGTCAATTAGCCTATCATCCATGACATAATTTTCTGGAATTTTCCAAGCTGTTTAAAGGCACTGTCAACTTAGTGTATGTAAACTTCTGACCCACTGGAATTGTGATACAGTGAATTATAAGTGAAATAATCTGTCTGTAAACAATTCTTGGAAAAATTACTTGTGTCATGCACAAAGTAGATGTCCTAACCGACTTGACAAAACTATAGTTTGTTAACTAGAAATTTGGAGTGGTTTGGAGTGGTTGAAAAACAAGTTTTAATGACTCCAACATAAGTGTATGTAAACTTCCGACTTCAACTGTATGTGACACCGTACGTGATTTTCGGGGACCACTTTTGACGCATGTGCGCTACTTTCAGAAAAACTGTCAAAAAAGTATCCAAAATTTCTGGTAGCATCTTTAAATTAAATATTGTCCTGTTCCCTAATTGAAATGTCACACTGTTCCCTGTGTGACTCTGTGTCTGTCTGTCTCAGTTCTGGATGTCTGCTCTGGCCATGACCATGCCTGTGCCCTGTGGAGCCTTCATGCCCGTCTTCGTCATTGGTAAGAATTGTGTGCGAATGTGTGTGTTTCAACAATAATGGTAACCCTGTGGATATGCTATTCAGTCTTGTGAGTGTCTGTGTACCAATATGTTACTTTCTCATTAACAATGTGTGTGTGTGTTCTAGGGGCAGCGTTTGGCCGTCTGGTCGGGGAAAGCATGGCCGCCTGGTTCCCTGATGGCGTCCACTCTGATGGCACCATCTACCCCATAGAGCCAGGAGTGTACGCAGCCGTAGGTGAGTTACTGTAGAAATATACACACAAAGACTAAGTTTGGTACAGATAGACGAGATTATCAATACCTATTTAAGACTAGACACAACTAGGCACCATTATTGTAACAATTAGGTAGTGCAAAGACAGATAAAGCAAGAAAGCCCTTTATGTCACAGACAAAAACAATATGATGTCCCCTTTGGTAAGATGCATCTTAAAGGAAAACTCCACCAAAAACAATATTTTTGTATTTGTTTCATTAGTCAATTGCTTGCCAGCAATCAAGCTTTCAAGATATGTAACTTTCAAAGTACAGAAATCAAATTGCATCATACGTGGATGATTTCTGTATTTTGAAAGTTTCAAATCTTGAAAGCTTGATTGCTGACAATAATTTTTTTTTTGGACTATATCAACAATTGACTAATGAAACAAATACAAAAATATCGTTTTTGGTGGAGTTTTTCTTTAACGTTGTTGCTATGAGTGATTCTGTTAGCGTTGTTGTTCAGTGTTGGGGTTGATGTCATCTGTGTTTGTGTCTAATGGGTGCTGATGTTCACTCACCTCAGCTTTCTGTCTCTCTCTGATGAGCCTTCTTTCATCTCAGCATGGCTAGATTTGCCATCTCTCTCTCTTTCTCTCAGTTGCTCTCTCTCCCTTTTTCTCATTCTCTCACTCTCTTGCTCTCTCACGCCCTCTCTCCTCCCTCCTAATAAAGTTAGGAATAATCAACCTTACCTCCCTCCCCTCTATCTCTGCACCCCCCCTCCCACCCACTCTCTCAACTACTTATTTTTTCTCATTTTATCCACTCATCTCTTTTTCGCTTTAATAACGGTTCTTAAATTTAAAAAAATGTGTGAGGTACAATGTAATCTCAATCCAACCCCTGTCTCTACCTACCATCTCCTTCCCTCCCCTCTCATCCCTCCCTACTCACTTTGTTGCTCCAGTATTATTGATGAATGCTCAGTATAGAGTTGAGTTGAAGAGAAGTATGATTACACTGATATTGCTTTTACTACTTTAGTCATGTCAATGGACAGTAACCTGTATGGACACTAACGGGTACAGTAACCTGTACCCATTCCCTCCTCTCCTCTGTTCTTCTCTTCTCCTCCTCTCCCCTCTCCTCTCCTCTGTTCTTCTCTTCTCCTCCTTCCCCTCTCCTCTGTTCTTCTCTTCTCCTCTCCTCTGTTCTTCTCTTCTCCTCCTCTCCCCTCTCCTCTCCTCTGTTCTTCTCTTCTCCTCCTCTCCCCTCTCCTCTCCTCTTCTCCTCCTCTCCCCTCTCCTCTCCTCTGTTCTTCTCTTCTCCTCCTCTCTCCTCTCCTCTGTTCTTCTCTTCTCCTCCTCTCCCCTCTCCTCTGTTCTTCTCTTCTCCTCCTCTCCCCTCTCATCTGTTCTTCTCTTCTCCTCCTCTCTCCTCTCCTCTGTTCTTCTCTTCTCCTCCTCTCCCCTCTCCTCTCCTCTGTTCTTCTCTCCTCCTCTCCCCTCTCCTCTGTTCTTCTCTTCTCCTCCTCTCCCCTCTCCTCTGTTCTTCTCTTCTCCTCCTCTCCCCTCTCCTCCCAGGTGCGGCGGCCCTGTCTGGAGCAGTCACTCACACAGTGTCGACGGCAGTTGTTGTGTTTGAGCTGACGGGTCAGATCAGCCACATCCTGCCGGTGATGATAGCGGTGATACTGGCCAACGCCGTGGCCCAGTCCCTCCAGCCCTCGCTATATGACTCCCTCATCATGATCAAGAAACTACCCTACCTCCCTGAACTGGGCTGGGGACACCACGAGTATGTAGGACTACACCTATCTGTCCCTATATCTATCAACAGCACCCCTGGAGCAAATTAGGGTTAAGTGCCTTGCTCAAGGATAAATCAACAGATTTTTCACATTGTCAGCCCTGGTATTTGAAACAGCAAGCTTTCATTTACTGGCCCATCACTCTAACCACTACGCTACCTGAGGGTTAACCTTTTGTTCCCATTTTCTAACAGTCATCACTCACAAGCTATGTTTCCATTAACTTGTCCGATTATTTTTGGTCGACATTTAGAAAGTTTGCTCAGAAAATCGATGTGACATTTGCCTGCTACAGTGCATTTCCATTGAACTATCTTTTGTTCAAAAAACAGCTGGACGTGAAGACGTCACAAGTTTTTCACAAAACCCTTTGAATAATGAAGTGGTTGAAGTGTTTCCGTTACCCATTTAGACAAACTGCGCATTGAATAAATTGGTGACTGCCTGTATGCCCTCCCACCTATCTGTTTCACGTCTCAGGTAGTCCGCAAACACCAGCATGGATAGAATGCATTCATTTACTAATATTTGCCATATTCTAATAATTCTCATGTCCCAACATATTGCCACGGTGAAACTTGCACTCCTGTAGGCCTAGATCTGAAATAATTGGATGGTGAAACTTGCACTCCTGTAGGCCTAGATCTGAAATAATTGGATGGTGAAACTTGCACTCCTGTAGGCCTAGATCTGAAATAATTGGATGGAGAAACTTGCACTCCTGTAGACCTAGATCTGAAATAATTGGATGGAGAAACTTGCACTCCTGTAGGCCTAGATCTGAAATAATTGGATGGTGAAACTTTCCAGACAACCATAAAAGCAAGGTGAAGCAATTCAGTCATTCTTGAGTCAGGACAATCCATGTCCTGCAAAGAAACATTATTTTGTATTGTTAAACAATATATTTTGCTAGCAGTATGCCTTTAGAATGAAATGTGGAGTTGTATAGCTACTTGATGACAAAACATGCGTACCTTCAAAATGATTTGGAAATCATAATTTATTACAAAAACATAGATTCCATCATTTCTCACAATAAAGAAAGTTTGGCAAAATAACCCCCCCCCCTTCCGTTGAACAGTTACAAATGTTGTCGATCTCTAGAACATTTCTTCTTTTGTGACATGGAGTCAATGGAAAACTGTACTGACTGTATGGGTGGTGCTAATACCCCCTCCCTCTCTTCCACACCTCCTCTCGTCATCCCTCTCTCCCATCGTCCTTCAGGAAGTATAATATTTGTGTGGAGGACATCATGATCAGGGATGTGATGTACATCACCCTCAACTGCTGCTACAGAGACCTGCATGATGTACTGCTGACTGGACACCTCAAGACCCTAGCCCTGCTCGAGTCCAGTGGTGAGACACACGCCCACAAACACACACACATTACACACTAATACTTTACAGATGCAGACACGCATACACACACATTATAGACACTACAGAACATTTTCAGTCAAATAAATGCTCCCCCACACACACATTCAAGTTATGTATTCTTATGCCAAGTCTGTTGTAATTGTGAAGCGATGCCAAAGCAATTAGCTGGGGCATTTAACCAAGATATAATAAGCAAATTCCACACACAAAGGCAATTATTTAAAATAAACAAACATACCCCCTCATACACACTGTACTGTAGTACACACACACACACATACACACACACAGACTCCTGGCTGTTCTCAGTTACATCACTCACCATGTTGTTGTGATTCGTTAGGAGTCCACTGCAGTCTGCACATTAACTACTGTTCTAAAATACCTCTTCTCCTCTCTTCCATCCCATCTTCCCACTCTGTCCTCCCCCTCCTCTCTCACTCTAATATCCTGGCCCCTCTCTCTCCACTTCTCCTCTCTTCCATCATTCTTCTTCTCCTCTGCCCATCATCTCTGTCCTCTCTTCACTCCCGCCTTACTTTTTCTCCCTCTCCACCTCTACCCCCTCGTCCCCCCCTCAGAGTCAATGATCCTGCTGGGTTCTATTGAGCGTGCCCAGATCCAGGCCCTCCTGTCCCTACAGCTAGGCCGGCCACGGAGGCTGAAGTACCTGAGAGACCGGGCCACAGCTGAGAAGCGCCTGTCGGTGGTCTCCCACCCGGGCAGCGAGGACGGCTCCACCATGGTCAACCAGGAGGTCCACTTCCAGGTCAATAAGGTAAAAGTACAAATACATCTGTATAAGATGTGGTGCTTACCCTCAGTCTTGAAGTCTGGATCAGTGAAGGAGGGTAAGAGAACCTAGGCACTTTTCATAGTGAAAGGGGAAATAAAACGATATGAAATTCTTCTAACCTCATGGTTGATAAAGGTTGTATCTGTGAGAGAAAGAGTTTTAACAAGCCTTTACTGTCCCATCAGTAAGAGGTCAGGAGAGAGAGACAGACAGAGGGAGAGAGAGAGTCCTGGGGCTCTGTTCACAAACACAGAAAGACCCCACAGGAGAGCAACACAATTACACCCGACCAAATCAGGAGAAAACAAATAGAGAATTACTTGACACATTGGAAAGAATTAACAAAGAGCAAACTAAAATGCTATTTGGCCCTAAACAGAGAGTACACAGTGGCAGAATACCTGACCACTGTGACTGGCCCAAACTTAAGGAAAGCTTTGACTATGTACAGACTCAGTGAGCATAGCCTTGCAATTGAGAAAGGCTGCCGTAGGCAGACCTGGCTCTGAAGAGAAAACAGGCTATGTGCACACTGCCCACCAAATGAGGTGGAAACTGAGCTGCACTTCCACTGGCAACCAGTGAAGAACAAACACCATTGTAAATACAACCCATATTTATGTTGATTTATTTTCCCTTTTGTACTTTAACCATTTGCACATCGTTACAACACTGTATATTAAATGTACATAATATCACATTTGTAATGTCTTTATTCTTTTGGAACTTCTATGAGTGTAATGTTTACTATCTACTTCACTTCCTTTGGCAGTGTTAACATATGTTTCCCATGCCAATAAAGCCCCTTCAATTGAAATTAATTTAGACAGAGACAGAGAGAGAGAGAGACAGACAGAGAAAGAAAGAAACAGACAGAGAACTAGAAACAGACAGAGATAGAGAGAAAGAAACAAACGAGAGAGAGAGAGACAGACAGACAGAGAACGAGAAACAGACAGAGATAGAGAAAGAAACAAACAAGAGAGAGAGAGAGAGAGAGACAGACAGACAGAGAACGAGAAACAGACTGAGATAGAGAGAGAAACAAACAAACAAGAGAGAGAGACAGACAGAGAGAGCGAGAGAAAGAAACAAACAAGAGAGAGAGATAGACAGAGAACAAGAAACAGACAGAGATAGAGAGAGAAAGAAACAAACAAAGAGAGAGAGGGACAGACAGAACGAGAAACAGACAGAGATAGAGAGAGAACGAGAAACAGACAGAGAACGAGAAACAGACAGAGATAGAGAGAGAAACAAACAAACAAGAGAGAGGGGGACAGACAGATAACGAGAAACAGACAGAGATAGAGAGAGAAACAAACAAATAAGAGAGAGAGACAGACAGACAGAGAACAAGAAACAGACAGAGATAGAGAGAGAAAGAAACAGACAGAGATAGAGAGAGAAAGAAACAAACGAGAGAGAGAGAGAGAGAGAGAGAGACAGACAGAGAAAGAGAGAGAAAGAAACAAACAAGAGAGAGAGAGACAGACATAGAACGAGAAACAGACAGAGATAGAGAGAGAAACAAACAAACAAGAGAGAGAGAGAGAGACAGACAGAGAACGAGAAACAGACTGAGATAGAGAGAGAAAGAAACAAACAAGAGAGAGAAACAGACAGACAGAGAACGAGAAACAGACAGAGCGCCGCTCCAGAATCTCACATAACTGTTCAATTTGATTGAGATCTGATGACTGAGACGCACAGGCACACACACACACACACAAACACACCCTTTAAACCCCCTATGCTACTTTGAGACCATTCTATCAAAGTCACTGAGATCTCTTCTAGTCATTGTAGTCAAAATAATGGGCAATTGGGAATTTTTAAATATGACCATAAGCACAATGGGATGTTAACTGCTTAATTAACTCAGGAACCACACCTGTGTGGAAGCACCTTTCAATATACTTTGCATCCCTCATTTACTCAAGTGTTTCCTTTATTTAGGCAACAGGTACAGCATGAACTGTACTATTGATTATATGTATTCAGAGTGTATTCATAGGTTGCACCATCGTGAATTGGTCGCGTCATGCCATTGTTATGAACGTTCTTCAGCCATCCTCTGCCGCCCAGTCATTCTGGACAGAGGCTAACTACTATTTTGTCAAAATTACACTATAGTGCCTAAAAATATGATGACATTGCTAAAGTAATCAAATATTTAGTAGGAAACAACTTTATCAGCATTATCATGCCGTCAAATTTACTTTAGACAGATGGCAATGTTGTCATTAGCTTGCTAAGTTCATCATAAAATAGCTAGCAATGCTAACGTTAGATAGCTACAATCTGGTGGCCTCTCAGTTAATCTGGCGACATCAAAATGATGACAAAAGGTTTTCCTACTAATTATTTTCCTCCTTTTGAATGTCATAGTATTTCCAAGCCACTGGAGTGCACTTCTGAGGAAATCTTAATTCGCTCTCATTGACAATGCATTGAGTAGAATGCTCAGTCAGGCATCAGTCCCAAACAAATGTTCAAAACAATATTGTGACGAAACATGCAACCCATGAATAGTAACGTGTGTGTGTGTGTGTGTGTGTGTGTGTAGATCTCCACAGAGGAGACTTCCCTCAGTTCCACCCCTACCCCCTCCATGAAGCCACTGAAGCCGGCCCTGAAGAGACCCTCTGTGGTGGACTGCCCTACTGAGATACCCATGCCCACAAGTAAGAGCAAACACACACAGAGGAACTTGTATTACCAACATCAATGGTCTCTATCTCTCCTTCCATGTCTCTCAAATAATTGTATTTAATTTATTTTTTATTCCGAAAGGGTCCTAAAATTCTAAATCAAATAGCTAAATGATCAATAGTATGACCATCTTAAAACAATTCCATAAGTCAGTTTAGAACCCCCCTCAACTGCTTAGACTTTTGCAAATTATTAAACAACTAAGTACGTTTTGAATTACGTAGAGCTTCTTCAATAGTCTCTCTCTCTCCCTTTCTCAGGTCCACAGGACCACTCAGGCAGCACCTTAAAGAACCTCTTCCGTGTCAGACCTGATATAGAAGGCCTGGAGGTGAGACACCCGTCAGAAAACACACACACTCCTACCTCCTTTACAAACTCTCCCTCTTCTAGAAGTTCACGGTCAATCACTCTCCAATACATAATCACTTCCTGTTCAATCTCTCTGAGTTACACTTCCAACTCAAGCCTCCACACCTCCACTTAGGTTAGGCATTACTTTTTTCAGAGTTGGGGGTACATTTGCCCAGCGTGGCAGAGATGTTGTGTTAACGTTGTTCTTGTCTTTGGCTGCTGGAAGAACAACAATGTCAACATCAACATAAAGGGCACTGCATCGAGCTCTGCGTCTCCTGAGTTTAGGAGGCCACCCAAGCGCGTCAGGATATCCGTTGTGGTAAGAACGCTGGGCATGCCCCAGGAAACTGCCCAGCAACTGGTCAGCCATCCAATCAACCATTCGCCTCCGCTGCAGGGCTAATCCATGCCTGTGGACTTTGATCTGTGCCGAGCTGAGCCTTGCCGATCTGTGCCATCAGGACAAATGTGTTGAATGCCCTCCTCCCTGTCTGTGAACTCTTACTGCTCTCTGACACATAGTCCTCCTCTTCTGTTAGGTAGTTTTAACTCTGACCTCATTGTCAGAATGCAAACTGATTGGTCAAGAAGTCAGTAGTGGTCAAGAAGTCAGTCGTGGAGAACTCAACCGCCTCTCTAGCTATGACACCCTAAACCCCAAAAGACTACAAACCGTGTCTATGTGGTCCAAACCTGGTCTTTCCATGGTCCGGGTGGTGTGTTTAAGCTGCGGGCAACTTAAGGGACGTCGCAGTTCAACCAAAGCATGCTGCTACGCTGTCTATCATCAGCCATGTCATTAGAGGCGTCCAATCAGTGACCTTCTCCTGGTTTGTGGGTGGGGCCCGCCCCGGGTGGGGCCCGCCCCTCCACAGAACCAAACTCCTCCCCTTTTCATCTTCTATAGTCGTTCATACCACTTGCCATGAAAACATATGTCATACTGAAGATGGAGGGAAGGGAGGGGGTGGGGGGGGGGGTTTCCATGCATGTCTATCTATGGAGGACAACAGAAATCATAAGAACATCCTGTTGGTAAGACGGGCAGTTCTTATCCTCCTGTCCAATGACAAAGCAATTACACTTACAACCACCAAGGAACCCATAATGCATGAGAGGAGGAATTATTTGAAGTGTCTGGAAAATGACACCATAAATCATGATACGCTGTCTAATTACCAACGCTGCTACGCTCAAACAGCCATTCATGTCCATCAATGAAACAACTGCCCAATTCTGAATTAAGAATGATGATTACAACATATACAACATAACACTTTGTATGTACCCCCCTGACAAAATATAAAATTGTAATTGTGTTACTCATAAATAGTCAAGAGAACAGCAATCTGGAAATGAAATAGTTCAAGGTTTTATGTCATTAAACATTGATTTTATTTAATATCCATAGACTACATGTATGACACATCCATATCATAAAAGCATCCATTTATCATATAGCTAGATTATAGAAATAAAACCTTGAACCATTTATCGCTTGGTGTGTGTTTGCAGTGTAAGTGTGTTGATCTGTTTCCTGTCCCTCTCCTCTCAGGATGACTTCGATGTGGATGATGACATGACCATCAGAGAGGTGAGACCCTACACTTTCTCTCCCTCTTTCTCCCTTTTCTCTCAGGATGTATCAGTGCTGTCTGTCTATGCTACAGTGTATTTACTGGTTATCAGGGGAATAATTAGTCACTGTGTATGAATAGCCTTATCAAAGCTGGAATCTCTATGGGCATCTATTATCTCTGCACCAGGGACCACAGCCAGACACTGTGTAGCCACATAAAAGAGGAAACCACCTAGGTTTAAAGAAAGTGGAGTTTGGATAGGGATTGAGATTAGGGTTGATGTTTGGGTAGGGATTTAAATTAGCGATCGGGTTTGCAAAGTGATTTGGTTGGTATCAGGAATGATTGGATTTTAGATTAATGCAGAAATTATTGGTGGTACCTCAATTGAAATATTCGGAGATTTTTTCACTGCATTCGATAATCTATCATTTCTTTAATCTCACGTTTCCGTTTCAACTACTACCATGCTTATTATGCATATCACTCTCATATTTGCTCAACTATTAGCATTTAGATATGCAGAAGCCCATATACAGTGCCTTGCGAAAGTATTCGGCCCCCTTGAACTTTGCGAACTTTTGCCACATTTCAGGCTTCAAACATAAAGATATAAAACTGGGCGTGCAAAATTATTCAGCCCCCTTAAGTTAATACTTTGTAGCGCCACCTTTTGCTGCGATTACAGCTGTAAGTCGCTTGGGGTATGTCTCTATCAGTTTTGCACATCGAGAGACTGAAATTTTTTCCCATTCCTCCTTGCAAAACAGCTCGAGCTCAGTGAGGTTGGATGGAGAGCATTTGTGAACAGCAGTTTTCAGTTCTTTCCACAGATTCTCGATTGGATTCAGGTCTGGACTTTGACTTGGCCATTCTAACACCTGGATATGTTTATTTTTGAACCATTCCATTGTAGATTTTGCTTTATGTTTTGGATCATTGTCTTGTTGGAAGACAAATCTCCGTCCCAGTCTCAGGTCTTTTGCAGACTCCATCAGGTTTTCTTCCAGAATGGTCCTGTATTTGGCTCCATCCATCTTCCCATCAATTTTAACCATCTTCCCTGTCCCTGCTGAAGAAAAGCAGGCCCAAACCATGATGCTGCCACCACCATGTTTGACAGTGAGGATGGTGTGTTCAGGGTGATGAGCTGTGTTGCTTTTACGCCAAACATAACGTCTTGCATTGTTGCCAAAAAGTTCAATTTTGGTTTCATCTGACCAGAGCACCTTCTTCCACATGTTTGGTGTGTCTCCCAGGTGGCTTGTGGCAAACTTTAAACTACACTTTTTATGGATATCTTTAAGAAATGGCTTTCTTCTTGCCACTCTTCCATAAAGGCCAGATTTGTGCAATATACGACTGATTGTTGTCCTATGGACAGAGTCTCCCACCTCAGCTGTAGATCTCTGCAGTTCATCCAGAGTGATCATGGGCCTCTTGGCTGCATCTCTGATCAGTCTTCTCCTTGTATGAGCTGAAAGTTTAGAGGGACGGCCAGGTCTTGGTAGATTTGCAGTGGTCTGATACTCCTTCCATTTCAATATTATCGCTTGCACAGTGCTCCTTGGGATGTTTAAAGCTTGGGAAATATTTTTGTATCCAAATCCGGCTTTAAACTTCTTCACAACAGTATCTCGGACCTGCCTGGTGTGTTCCTTGTTCTTCATGATGCTCTCTGCGCTTTTAACGGACCTCTGAGACTATCACAGTGCAGGTGCATTTATACGGAGACTTGATTACACACAGGTGGATTGTATTTATCATCATTAGTCATTTAGGTCAACATTGGATCATTCAGAGATCCTCACTGAACTTCTGGAGAGAGTTTGCTGCACAGAAAGTAAAGGGGCTGAATAATTTTGCACGCCCAATTTTTCAGTTTTTGATTTGTTAAAAAAGTTTGAAATATCCAATAAATGTCGTTCAACTTCATGATTGTGTCCCACTTGTTGTTGATTCTTAACAAAAAAATACAGTTTTATATCTTTATGTTTGAAGCCTGAAATGTGGCAAAAGGTCGCAAAGTTCAAGGGGGCCAAATACTTTCGCAAGGCACTGTAGGTAACAATCACTGGAGTTTAATGTCTATTCCAAAAGGAATGATTCTGTCTTCTTAAATATTAATGAATGCCCCACAAAAAAACTTTTTTCAACGAAATACGATGTTTACCCATGTTGCACAACGATTGACGTCAATAAATCATGGTTTTAGTCAAAGTATGATATATTTGGGCTTGAAGAGACGAATCCGGAAAGCCCATTTCGTGCAAATCGTTGTGAATGTAGTATCTTTTCCTATGATATGATGAAGAAATGATTTTCAGCCTACGTTTAATTTCAGCACTGGGTTTTATTTGAATGTTGCCACCCAGCAGCATGACATAGTTTATTAATCAGAAACATCTGCAGTTATTCGTCTTTGTGACTGAGATGAGAAACAGCCTTGTGTCCACTTGGCCGCCTGAGCCGTTTTATTAATGGTCTGAGATAGCCTTTTACAAAGCCACTTCCCCCGTCGCCCCCAGATGAATGGTTTTGACCACTAAAGTTTTGCTTCACTAGACGCTCCACTGCTTTGATTGGTGTGAAGTTAGCTGGAAACCACAAGTGTTTATCCAGGTAATGAAAAGGCACCCGCAAAATAAAATGTATCTGTCATGTCATCTGCGGAGTACATGATCATTTCACTTCCCCTGTGAGCCATGAGCACCGGTTGATTTGGCTTTGCTGTACCGCAGCCTGCCAGCAGTCTACTTACCAAGGGTTGCACCGTGTCCATTACAATGTAGAAAACGCATATCAGCTATCTTTCAATGGTTATCATTTCAATGGTTATCAACATATAACACTAATTAGCTAAATAAGGTAAACTAGCATGTTAGCCAGCTACACAGACAGGTGTCAATGCCCTATTTGTTGACGTTTATCAACTCCATGTGGAAATTCCCACATCCAGTTTGTGAATATGTACAAGTAGGCTTCGTCATTCTTTGGAGGAGGAACCTAAACATGGATTTCCTCTCTGGGACTGGAAATTACGTTTAAATAGTGGAGGCAACTTCCTCGTGAGTCCTTTTAAGGAATTGAAGATAAAAGCCATAGCCGTTCTTTCTCACCATGGATGTAAAGACCATTTAAATATTCTATACGTCTAGTAGGGCTGTGACGATCATGGGATTTTGGATGACGATAACTGGCCAGCCAAATGACCGCTGTCACCGTAATAACTGTTCGAATAGCATTTTAAAACATGAATAGAATGAAGAGAACAGGTGTCCACCCATTCAAGTCAATGCCAGCATAATGGGTGGACTGGCAGTCATTGCTAGCGTACCCATCAGACCTGTTAGGTTCTTATTTTTCAGAGTAAATAACTCACGGACACTAGAGAAGCTTTAACCAAGTTTAATCATTCCCAAGGGTTCTGTACAGCTGAAATCAGACGGCCAAACATTTCAGACATCAGAGTTTATATACATTCTACTTAAGACACTCCTCTTCCTTACAGTTTATGGCTCCACAGGAAAGAAGGTAACCAGATAGCAACCCTGATTACTCCCTTATCTGACCCACAGATATCCATCTGTCTTCCCTATATCAACACATCGCTCTCTTCTCCTCCATCAAACACGTTCCAAAGCCTTCTGTCTTTCTTCAGAGAACCATTAACTTCTAACATAGTCTCTTTCATTTCCTGTCATTCATTTGCTACCTCAATGATCAAAGTTTAGCCGATTCCAACAGAGCAAAGCAGAAAGGAAAATATTTGCTAAAATATGTGCTGTGCTTTGTTGATTCAGTATGAAAAAAGTATGAAAATGTATGCGCTCACTATCGTAAGTCGCTAAATGACTCAAATGTAAATGTAATTCAACTCCACTAACAATACAAAAAACTACTTTCCTGTGCATGAGCCACATCAGTTAACATCATTTGAATTAACATTCTGCATATATTACAAAGCAAATTATTCCATCACAATACCAGGTAGCCACTGTGAGTGCACCCATGACTACCTGTCAACTTGCCAGGGTTACAGGTTCCAAGCCTGTTCTATTCACCTATTTCTATATGTGCTGCCGCTGAATTGTAGTCATTCTGTCAGCTGTTTGTTAGGAAAAAAATATTCATTTGATCAATTTATTTATTACAGTTATGACATTTACTTTCTGTCCATGACGGTCTTCATCCATAACTGTAGTTTACATGGTTATACGGTAATTGTGCCAGCCCAATGTCTGTGTTTGAGTACTTCCATAATGTTTCTCTCCACTTTCCTCTTTATCCTCCCCGGGTTTGCAGATTGCAGAGTGGGAGGAGAACCAGCTTGACGAGCAGGTGAACTTCGACAACTGCATGATCGACCCCGCCCCCATCCAACTGGTGGAGAACACCTCACTACATAAGGTCTGTCTGTCTTTATTTCTGTCTGTCTGTCTGTCTGTCTGTCTGTCTGTCTGTCTGTCTGTCTGTCTGTCTGTCTTGTCTGTCCTGTCTGTCTCCGTTATACTGCTCAGTTCCCCCTTTTCACTAAATAAATCCAGGATTATTTTGTAAAATGCACTTTGTAGATGGATGTTATTGCTATTGCTATTATAGCCACTGCAGTACAAGCGCACAAACTCACATTTGTGTGTGACTTATGGAAACTGGTGTTTGTTCTCTTGCATCTATCAGTCTGGGTAACGTGTATTCCATGCTGTTTTATGTGTTTGTTTCCTGGAACATTGTGATGGTTAACTCCCATTGCATTAAATATTGAAATAACAACAAGGTTATTCTATTTCCTGTGATTTGGGTTTAGGCTCAAGCTGCTGTCTGTGTGGTTCACTTGAGGTTCTAGCAGCTTACAGTATCAGTAGGGATGTTGTACCTTTCACAACAATCTAGCTCAAACACCCGATTAGGCTAATCAAGGGTGATTACTTTTGATGACTTGCTGATTTACTTCATTAGTTGAATGAGGAAGGAGCTTGTACACCATTCAGCTCTCCAGTGACCACTGAGCTGACTGTTCTAATGCACTAAACTGCTGTAGTTTAATAGCTGCTTTCAGATGTTTACTGTTTTGTGATTCAGAAGGGCCTCCATATGAATGTCAAAAGGGAATCTATGGTTCTAAGTGTTCTAGATGTTGGTTCTAAGTGTTCTAAATGTGGGTTCTAAGTGTATTGTTCTCTTGTCCCCAGACCCACACCATCTTTTCTCTGCTGGGGTTGGACCATGCCTACGTCACCAGCATTGGACGACTCATCGGAGTGGTGTCCCTCAAAGAAGTGAGTGACACAGATCATCTGGGGTTGTGCACATCAACATGGCACTGTCCCATCATCATCATCATCATTGATTACATCATCATCTTTCTCACTGTCACAATCATCAGCATAACTGTCACCACCATCACACACATACCATCAGTATCAATGACCTTCGCTCCTTCCGTGCCTTGTTATGTGACAGACAGCGAGACAAATGTGTGGTTAATGTTCCTTGCAGTCTCTCCTCTTTCTGTCTCTTGTTCTTTCTATATTTCTCTCTCTCTCGCTCTCTTCACAAACAAAGCAGGCGGAGGCTCTCTGTCTTTGTCAGTTGGCTGTAAAACAGGGGATTGTTGCTAAGCACAGTGTTGTTCCACTGGCTGACATTCAGGCCTTTTGTTTGGTGTTAAACAGCAGCGAGATGAGCCTCACCTCTCCTTGCCTCTCCTCTTCTCGCCCTCTCGTCTCCTCTCCTCTCTTTGCTTCTCCTTGCCTCACCTCTCCTCGTTTCTGTCACACAGCACTGCTGCATTCAGCTCTCCTTATGCTTTCTAATAACTGGGGAGGGTGTGTATGTGTGTGTGTAAGTGAGAAACATGTCTGCCTAGAAACCGTTGTTTCCCAGACGTCTGTCATTGTTGGGGAAGGACAGGGGTGGAGTACAGTATATGACGACATCTTATTAGGGCTATTGTTGGGGCCAATATATGTTGAGTTCAAAAAAACCATTGGTCATCATCTTTAATTTATTACCATGGTAGCATAGCCACACTCCCTATATTATCACCAAGAAACACCATAGCAACCGCCCTGTAATATTGCCATGGTTAAACATCACCATTCCACTTTGGTCTACACTTGCCTAATACTGTCAATGGTTTATATATGCACTAGAAGACTGACAAGGGGCACCGTTTTGAAGCCACCGCGCCTCCATATTGGCACTCCCCCACGGTTGTAAAACATATATTGTGGAAGCTATAGAAATGCCTTTATGAATAAATAAAAAATGTTTTGCCATGTTCATTCTATTACAGGCACCTTAATAAATACTTTTAAATTATATTATGTAAGCTAAACATACAAATTAAAAAAATATATTAAAAAAAATATTTTTTTAAAGTACTGTTCCCACTAGGGTTGCAAAGGGAGGGTATATTACTGGAAACTACCAGTAAACTACCAGAATTCAGCATATGTGGGAACTCCTTCAAGACTGTTGGAAAAGCATTCAAGGTTAAGCAGGTTGAGAGAATGCCAAGAGTGCTCAAAGGGTCATCAAGGCAAAGGGTGGATATTTGAAGAATTTCAAATATAAAATATTATTTGATTTGTTTAAAACTTTTTGGGGTTACTAGATGATTCCATATGTGTTATTTCCTAGTTTTGATGTCTTCACTATTATTCTACAATGTAGAAATTAGTAAAAATAAAGAAAAACCCTTGAATGAGTAGGTGTTCTAAAACTTTTAACTGGTAGTGTACATCATGGATGGACGCTTCTCCCTGTCATGGATGCCATGGTTGCCCTTAGTTTGAAGATGTAATCCGGAGACAGATGTTTTCTCCATCTCCTTAGCTATCATACACTAATTCCACTGATTTCAAAACTTGGTCCCCCAGAAAGTGGAGAGCAACACTTATGCAGCTCTACTAAGCAATACATATATATTTTAAACTGCGTTAGACAGGATTACCTACACATACTGACCAGCTCAAATAGACAGAAGTGTGCTATATAGCAGACCAATCCAAACGCATCTCTCGGCATGTCCAGCCAACTCATTATCTCAGCCAATCATGGCTAGCGGGAAGGTTGCTTGCTTTTTCTGTGGCTAAACCAACTAGGCTCGTAATTTAATAATTTTATTCATGTTTTTCAAGTATAAATTACCAAAGTTGCGATGGATTCCCATAGATTTTCTGTTAATTACCAGATTCCAGTAACTTTGGTAAATGACCGGTAGTTTTGCAACCCTAGTCCCCACTACAACAAAGAATACTTAAATAGATGTAATTTTGTCCTTGAATCATTTCATTTAAATAATGTAAAATTACATTAATTCCAATGGAGGATTGCTCCTTCTGGGGAGTGCCAATATGGCTGGCCGGTGGCGTCAGTCTTTCATTGGCCAATACATAGCATCAGCAATCCAGGGTTTACATACATTATTGGTCACTGTACAGATTGAGCTATCCTCTCTGATACCGAGCCTAATTTATACTCAATCCCAAATTGACTGGTACTCAATAACTGTGACCCGTAGTCCCTAAGTGTCAAAGTGTACAGGCTAGGGGTTGGGTTTGTATTGGGCAAGTCTCTTCACCTTTGTTGACCCACTATTTCTTTGTCATTATCTCTGTAGCTGCAGAAGGCCATTGAGGGCTCTGTGGCAGTGAAGGGGGTGAATGTGCGCCCCCCTCTGGCCAGTTTCCGGGACAGCGGCACCAGTGGCACCATTATGAATAACGAGAACAAGGCCAGAGATCTCCACAAGCTGTGGAACCGCCGAAAGTTGATGTCCCTCCCCCAAGAGCACCGAGCCTCCGACTCTGACGAGAAGTCCAAGTGAGGTGGACTGGGATAGGTTGACGGGGATGGGGACAGGTGGATGGGGACGATGATGCGGACAGGTGGACGAGGATGGGGACAGGTGACACAGGGATGGGGACAGATGTGTTGGCGAGGAGTAGGAGGAGCATTGACACCCCCCCCCCCCCCCCCCCCCCCCCCCCCCAACTCAAAACCACAACCGATGCTGCAAACTCATGGCTTGGATCAATATTTAATTGAGGAGAGGAGGGATGGGTTAAGGTGTCACTGCTTAACAAAGGTGATCAGAGCAAAATGTATAGAATATGCGTGTTTTAACTATAAAAGGAATTGCATTTTTTTACCAATTTTGCAGACTTGGCTATTGGTCTGACTTTGAGAGGAAATTTACAAAAGAAAATCCTATGTGTAGCACCTTCTCAGAAAATACAGTCTCAAACACACACGCACAAGTTTTAATAAGAGCCAGTCTGCACACTCCAAGACAATGGAGTTCTCTCTAAAAATAGCTCTTTATAACCTTGAAGAGAGGAAGAAGGAGAGGGGGAAGAGGGAAAGAGTGAAAAAGGCTAAAATATGACAATATGAAAGCGTTTTCTGTTATCTAATCTGCTGCTGCTTTAGGGTGTGTCCCCCCCCCCCCCCCCCCCCCCATAGAACCCAGGGTAGCTTTCTGGTTGGCCAACTTCACATCCCCACTGTATATGTCCACTGTCCAGTAACACTACACTACGTTGATCAGAGTAAGGTCAGACCTAGACCACATAGAACCAGTTTGATTCAGTCCCATTCTAAATCCTATTTTCCCTACCCTTAACCCTAGCTCCAAACCCTAACCTTAACCTTAATCCTAACCCTAGCTCCTAACCCTAACCCAAATTCTAACCATAACACTAATTCTGACCTTAACCCTAAACCCCCTAGAAATGGCATTTGACCTTGTGGGGACCAACAAAATGTCCCCAGTTGGTCCCCGAAAAAATTGGATAATTCTTGTGAGGACTTCTTGTCCCCACAAGTATAGTTAAACACGTCCACACAAACACACACACACACACACACACACACACACACACACACACTGACTGACTGACATTTCTGCAACCTGGAGGTGTTATTGCATAAATACGTTTTCATTTCAATGGTGAGTTCTTGCCTTGTTCACCGCCACTGAAAAGAAAACACACACACACACACATTAACATCTTCACAGACTGACATGCCCGTCCTGACATGCAGAGAGATGCACACATATGAGGAGAAGTATGCTGTTGTGTATATCATTTTAATGGACAATATCATTATTATGGCAATTTTTTTTAAATGTTTTTATTCTGGTTTATTTTGTATGCATTGAATTCATTTTGATCTAGGTTTGATTGGCATCATTCATTCATCCAATGAGCTTTAATCATAGCTTATTTTGGGAAAGGGGCAGTGGTGTGAAGTACTTAAGTAGTACTTTAAAGTATTTTTACTTAAGTAGTTGTTTTGGGTATCTGTACTTTACTATTTATATTTTACTTTTACTTCACTACATTCTTAAAGAAAATTATATACTTTTTACTCCATACATTTTCCCTGACACCCAAAAGTGCTCATTACATTTTGAATGCTTAGCAGGACAGAAAAATTGTCTAATTCACACACTTATCTCTGATCTGGACTCACTAAACACACATGCTTTGTTTGTAAATTATTTCTGAGTGTTGGAGTGTGCCCCTAACTCCTTAAATTAAAAAAATATATATATATTAAAAATGGTGCCATCTGGTTTGGTTAATATAAGGAATTTGAAATGATTTATACTTGTGATACTTAAGTATATTTTAGCAATTACATTTACTTTTAATACTTAAGTATATTTAAAACCAAATACTTTTATACTTTTACTCAAGTAGTATTTTACTGGATGACTTTCACTTTTACTTGAGTTATTTTCTATTAAGGTATCTATACTTTTACTACAGTATGACAACTTGGTACTTTTTCCACCACTGGAAAGGGGATGGGGCTTTTTGGGGAATGTGTGGATTTTATGACTTTGCTATACGTTTACAGATTTAACATAGTTAACATATGTAATACATGATTGTTAATTTAAAATCTAACTGATCTACATTGCTATCTATGGAGTTGCTCTTCCTGCAACTCCTTTTTAGTTTTTGTTGGGTATTGCTCTTCCCTGTGGAAAAAACAGTCATATGGCAGTCCAGTCATATGGCAGTCCAGTCATATGGCAGTCCAGTCAAATGGCAGTCCAGTCATATGGCAGTCCAGTCAAATGGCAGTCCAGTCATATGGCAGTCCAGTCATATGGCAGTCCAGTCATATGGCAGTCCAGTCATATGGCAGTCCAGTCAAATGGCAGTCCAGTCATATGGCAGTCCAGTCATATGGCAGTCCAGTCATATGGCAGTCCAGTCAAATGGCAGTCCAGTCATATGGCAGTCCAGTCATATGGCAGTCCAGTCATATGGCAGTCCAATCATATGGCAGTCCAGTCATATGGCAGTCCAGTCATATGGCAGTCCAATCTCAATATTCCAAAGCTTTATTTGAACATGCATGGGAAAACCAAAACCAATTCAACTCGCTCTTTGTTCTCACAGACCGAGGATGGGTGGGGTGTTACACATGCCCTTCGAATGAGTCCGGTCCTTCTGCTCATCACCACAGATAGTAAAGGAAAAAGAATGACTAATCATGCCAAGGACATGACCACTCCCCCACACATCCTGGGAGAGCAGGACCTATGAAGGATATTCTAACTCTCTGTGAAACACAGTTCTAAAACAGACTACAAAAAGGTAAAGGAACAACTTTGTTTAGGATTTAGCAATCTAAGAGAAACAGGATGACCTGTCCCTTCTTCAGGCCAAATAAGATAACAAATTACATTTCTCTTCCACACTACTAATAGTCTACTAATTGGTTGATGATGTCATTGGAAACACTCATCTTCCTCTCCTCTGGAGATGATGAGTATGAAGTTGAAATGTCCCTTTAATCCACAATTGGAACAATGAATGTGTAATTACACATCCTCTTGCTGAAAGTTATTCCACGTGGTGTAACTACTGATGTTATTACACATTTTCTTGTTTAACTACGTAAGTAATGTTTTGTACTTACATTTGAAAGTCACCTGTGAATTCCCATGTTAATAACTCTAACCAACATCTGACCTTGTTACATGTAACTACAAGGTGCCACTACCATCGAATCCACATGTAATACCAGGGTTGATAAATAGGCTAGGGCCTGGTAACAACAATTGTAACAAGGCACACCCTCTCACACCCTGTCAAGGCACACCCGGTCATTTTCAATTAGTTTATTTCTATGTTATGACCTGGCTCCAATGCTATACCAAATCAAGTTTAATGTAAGAACAATGTAGTTACATAGGTTGCCAGGATATTGCTGGCTCTATCGCTCTGGACAAGTATTTGTTGTTGTTCATGAGTTTTCCTGAGGTTTTTTTGGGGGGGGGGGGTCTATCTGCAACCTGGTCTGAACGTTTCTTTGACCAGGATGCACTGTGTGTGTATGTAATAAACCAAACCTCATGTTACTTTAATATGGTGCAATGTTAAAGATACATTCTTTATTCTTTTAATGCATTTTCTTTATAAAGGTCATCCATTTATATATTATTAGGCGACAGGTAGCCTTGCGGTTAAGAGTAGCCCACAGTAGCCAAAGGTCGCTGACATCTATAAATGTGCCCTTGACCAAGGCACTTATCCATAGTTTCTCTGGATAAGAGCGTCTGCTAAAGGACAGAAAATGTATGTAACAAAATGTATTAATTCATCAACACCTAAACCCACCAATAAAATAATACTGAAATCGAATCATAAATGTTTTATCTATCGCATTTCAGGACATCACATCTCTTCTACAGTATGTGTAAAAACAGGTCAGAGGCCTGCCTCGGAGCAGTATGTGTAAAAACAGGTCAGAGGCCTGCCTCGGAGCAGTATGTGTAAAAACAGGTCAGAGGCCTGCCTCGGAGCAGTATGTGTAAAAACAGGTCAGAGGCCTGCCTCAGAGCAGTATGTGTAAAAACAGGTCAGAGGCCTGCCTCGGAGCAGTATGTGTAAAAACAGGTCAGAGGCCTGCCTCGGAGCAGTATGTGGGGGTGACGGGGGCTCTACAGATGTTGGGTCTTAATTTGAACCATTTCGTCGCAGGAAGAAAATAATCCTGCAGCAGGAGGATTTGAATGAATATTGAATATTTAGTATTTGCTACCAGGGGGCAGCTGGAAGCGGTGTTTGTAGGCTATACAATTCCGTACCTACGTTGTACCTTAGACTGAAAGTCCACTGGGCGTCAGTTCAAGTAGCCTATGTAGGCTGTGAATTCTTATGTGGATTATAATAAATTGACATTCGTAGTGGGGTAGATGTATTTTTAATTTGGGAAAATATGTATATGTTTTATATATCAATTGTTTTATTATACACTGAGTATACCAAACATTAGGAGTACCTTCCTCAGGGCATAGACTCTCCAAGGTGTCGAAAGCCTTCCACATGCTGGCCCATGTTGAATCTAATGCTTCCCACAGTTGTGTCAAGTTGGCTGGATGTCCTTTGGGTGGTGGACCATTCTTGATCAACACGGGAAACTGTTGAGCATGAACACCCCAGTATTTTTTGTCTTGCCCATTCACTCTCTGAATGGCACACATACACAATACATGTCTCAATTGTCTCAACAACACAAAAGTCCTTCTTTAACCGGTCTCCTCCTCATCACCTACATTGATTGAAGTGGATTTCACAAGTTACATCAATAAGGGATCATAAGTTTCACCTGGTCAGTTTATGTCATGGAAAGAACAGGTGTTCCTAATGTTTATTATACTCAGTGTATTTCAAGGTAAGCTGCCCTTTGACCCCTATCTTCCCAACAATGTTCTTCAATTGAAGCTTAAAAAAAATATGAAAGGAATAGGACTTCCCCACTCCTTAATAAAATATATTTAATAAAGATTAAATAATTGGACAAATAATAGATTGTGAGCACACCTTTCATTATGCAACAATGGATAGGGTAACAGGTAGCTTACAGAATTAATTGAAATGTAATCAAATAACCAGGGGCGCAACTTTGGTTTTATAAATGAGTGGGACATAATTATAAAACAAAATGTACTGGATAAACTGGATAAACACTCCAAACAGCCTACCCGACCGCTCGGAGGAGTCTGCATGGCCCTAAAGCACACCTGGCCTAATTTTGTATGACATCCCAATTATAAAATTGGGGGGGACAAAAATGCAATGTTCAGATGTCCCCCTGTCCCCATCCCCGTCCGAATGTCCCCCGTGAAAGTTTCACCCCTGCAAATAACTATTGCTAGCACTAGATTGTCAGCTGATGCCTCCTTAAACCATCAATACATTCTAAATTCACCCGAACACGGCTGATCTCATGATGCCAGTGTTACCTTACTCCAGTTTGCAAACAAAGTCTTTCAATATATGTTTGCCCTCTAGTTGGAATTATCATAACAATTTAGTCCTTTTTAAACAGACTAAGCGTGATTTATAGTATCTATTTGACAAGCATAAAGTATTTCCTCTTTCACCACAGCAAATCCCCTGTGGAAATTGACCCGATACTTTGTATGAAAGATAACTAATGTTGGTGTAGCTTACTGTTATTATTTTATGTGTTTCCTATTTATGTTATCCATTAACATATGTTGAAGCGTGATTCATCACTCCAGAGAAAGCATTTCCACTGCTCCAGAGTCTAATGGCGGTGAGCTTTACACCACTCCAGCCGACGCTTGGCATTGCGCATCTTAGGCTTGTGTGCGGCTGCTCAGCCATGGAAACCCATTTCATGAAACTCCCGTTGAACAGTTCTTGTGCTGACTTTGCTTCCAGAGGCAGTTTGTAACTTGGTAGTGAGTATTGCAAACCAGGACAGACCATTTTCACGCACTACGTGCTTCAGCACTCAGTGGTGCTGTTCTGTGAGCTTGTGTGGCCTACCACTTCGCGGCTGAGCTGTTGCTGCTCCTAGACGTTTCTACTTCACAATACCAGCACTTACATTTGACCGGGGCAGCTCTAGCAGGGAAGAAATTTGAGGAACTGACTTGTTGGAAAGGTGGCATCCTATGACGGTACCACGTTGAAAGTCACTGAGCTTGGGCCATTCTACTGCCAATGTTTGTCTATGGAGATTGCATATGTGCTCAATTTTATACACCTGTTAGCAACGGGTGTTGCTGAAATGGCCAAATCCACTAATTTGAATGGGTGTCCACATACTTTTTGCCATATAGTGTATTTGAAAGGGTACTCACCGGATAGGAGTACACCAGGCTCGTTTCCAGAGAAACAGATCCAAGATTGACAATATTTTATGGCTATCAGAGGACATCCTGAGAAATGTCCAAAATAAAAATCTTGCTGTTTTATTCGACATAGAGAAAGCATTCGACAAAACGTGGCATAAAGTTACAGACAATAACCTCCAACTCCCACATCCAATCAGAAACATAATCTCAAGCTTCCTCCATAACCGCCAAATAAAAGTTAAGGTATCCACAGCCATCTCTCCACATTTACTCCAGAAGCTGGTGTCCCCAAAGGTACAGTCCTCAGCCCACTAATGTTCATCATCTACATCTCAGACATTTACTACCCCCCACCTTCCATTGGACAGGTAGCACAATTTGCTGATGACCTATGCCATTGGACCAGCTCCAAGTGGCCACAGCTAGCCTCAAAGATACTCACAAAGTGCATATAAAAAAATAGAACACTGGTCAAACAACTGTCAAGTTAAAATAAACCCCAAAAAGACAGTGCATCTTATTTACCAAAAACACAAACCTATAACTAAAGAAACTCGTAACCCTATTACATGCTGACCACACCACTTGCATCGCTTGCGTGAGCTTGACAAAATAAATGTACACATACATGTTATTCAATCATTGCATCCACAGTGCTAGCGAGCGTTTGCGTGGCCAGGCGCTAAAATAGAAATTGGTTCTATTTGTGACGTTCAACGCGCTGAAAGTCCAGCGTCTCCCATCTCCTCATTGGTTTTAGTAGCGTATACCCACGTGCCTTCTACTCATTGGTTTTTAGGAGCATATACCCATGTGAGTGATTGAAAGATGAACTTAGGTCCACACTGGTCGGTTGTAGTAATTTTGTAAAGTTGGTTGCCAATCACAAAATAAAGTCCAAAGAAGAAAAAGAAGCCTGAAGGAAGGAGGAGAGACGAAGAAAAACACATTCTGCTTATCGTTTCATCTGATTAATTGTCAGAGTAGAGGACCTTATGCATTTCAGGTAAAATAACAACCCAATGTTTATATACCAGGACAAATTAGCTAGCAACAGGAAGCTAGCTAGCTAAATTGCCATAAATGTTGAATGCTTTTTGACTGGTCCCCAAATGAATATAATTGGTTCAGAGTTTGTTTTTATATTTCAACCTGCATGTCCTGATTGCTTCTGGTGTGGGTAAACAAAATCAACTTACGCGCATGCCTGCGCTTTAGTCAGCATGTAAAAATGTACAACAAAACAATAAAAATTGAAAAATATGTTCCTGGGGGTAACATTTCAAAGAAACATGCTGTGGACCACGCATATTGGGAACATTGAGAGAGAAGGACAGAATAATTATTTGAAAGCACTTTGTGGAAATAAACATGGAGCAGCACCCAAAACTATTTTATAATCGGATCAATTCTTGAATATGCACTGGATTACAACCTCCTCACATCAAATGAACAGACTACTAAAAATACAGAACAAAGCAATACAACTGGCATACAGATTACCCGGCTTCATCAACACAATACATTCACCACATACTGTATCTGGAGTCAAGACCATCACAGAAAGACAGACAATAATAGGACAGAAATACCCAAACAGCGCAATCCACAACACATCACAAGAAGACTGTAGAAGAAGCATAATGGGCCACAGAAACACCTGTCAGTCATGCTCCAGATGTCAAAGCCAGACTGATACAAACTTAACCTCACATCCCACACCATATCAACACACCTCACTTATAAACACAACATAACCACAATTAACATGTAACCTACCCCCCTCAAAACTCCTTTCCTATTTGAACTACTTTCCCACTAACTACCTTTAACTACTTCCGTTCACACTCGTTTCCTTTATTAACATTAACTAACGTGCTATTACTGTCAACATTTAAAAAAATATATAATAATTATCCTTATTTTTCCTTCTATTTTCTTTAAGTTTACTATACTGTAGGCACAACACAAAAAGGCAGTCTAGCGACTTCATGTTCTTTTTAGTTCCTGAGCTACAGTGCCTTGCGAAAGTATTCGGCCCCCTTGAACTTTGCGACCTTTTGCCACATTTCAGGCTTCAAACATAAAGATATAAAACTGTATTTTTTTGTGAAGAATCAACAACAAGTGGGACACAATCATGAAGTGGAACGACATTTATTGGATATTTCAAACTTTTTTAACAAATCAAAAACTGAAAAATTGGGCGTGCAAAATTATTCAGCCCCCTTAAGTTAATACTTTGTAGCGCCACCTTTTGCTGCGATTACAGCTGTAAGTCGCTTGGGGTATGTCTCTATCAGTTTTGCACATCGAGAGACTGAAATTTTTTCCCATTCCTCCTTGCAAAACAGCTCGAGCTCAGTGAGGTTGGATGGAGAGCATTTGTGAACAGCAGTTTTCAGTTCTTTCCACAGATTCTCGATTGGATTCAGGTCTGGACTTTGACTTGGCCATTCTAACACCTGGATATGTTTATTTTTGAACCATTCCATTGTAGATTTTGCTTTATGTTTTGGATCATTGTCTTGTTGGAAGACAAATCTCCGTCCCAGTCTCAGGTCTTTTGCAGACTCCATCAGGTTTTCTTCCAGAATGGTCCTGTATTTGGCTCCATCCATCTTCCCATCAATTTTAACCATCTTCCCTGTCCCTGCTGAAGAAAAGCAGGCCCAAACCATGATGCTGCCACCACCATGTTTGACAGTGGGGATGGTGTGTTCAGGGTGATGAGCTGTGTTGCTTTTACGTCAAACATAACGTTTTGCATTGTTGCCAAAAAGTTCAATTTTGGTTTCATCTGACCAGAGCACCTTCTTCCACATGTTTGGTGTGTCTCCCAGGTGGCTTGTGGCAAACTTTAAACGACACGTTTTATGGATATCTTTAAGAAATGGCTTTCTTCTTGCCACTCTTCCATAAAGGCCAGATTTGTGCAATATACGACTGATTGTTGTCCTATGGACAGAGTCTCCCACCTCAGCTGTAGATCTCTGCAGTTCATCCAGAGTGATCATGGGCCTCTTGGCTGCATCTCTGATCAGTCTTCTCCTTGTATGAGCTGAAAGTTTAGAGGGACGGCCAGGTCTTGGTAGATTTGCAGTGGTCTGATACTCCTTCCATTTCAATATTATCGCTTGCACAGTGCTCCTTGGGATGTTTAAATCTTGGGAAATATTTTTGTATCCAAATCCGGCTTTAAACTTCTTCACAACAGTATCTCGGACCTGCCTGGTGTGTTCCTTGTTCTTCATGATGCTCTCTGCGCTTTTAACGGACCTCTGAGACTATCACGGTGCAGGTGCATTTATACGGAGACTTGATTACACACAGGTGGATTGTATTTATCATCATTAGTCATTTAGGTCAACATTGGATCATTCAGAGATCCTCACTGAACTTCTGGAGAGAGTTTGCTGCACTGAAAGTAAAGGGGCTGAATAATTTTGCACGGCCAATTTTTCAGTTTTTGATTTGTTAAAAAAGTTTGAAATATCCAATAAATGTCGTTCCACTTCATGATTGTGTCCCACTTGTTGTTGATTCTTCACAAAAAAATACAGTTTTATATCTTTATGTTTGAAGCCTGAAATGTGGCAAAAGGTCGCAAAGTTCAAGGGGGCCGAATACTTTCACAAGGCACTGTACATGCAGCTATTTACTCTCGCCACAATATCAGCATATATGGCATAACTATGGCACCAGTCTGCCCATACTCAGACTGAGCCCTGACAGACTCTTTTCACTAGTCTTGATACATGCTTGGCTGCGTAGAACATTCGTCATGTGGAAAGCAGCAAGACAGTAGCAGGTTTCCAACCAATTGGCGATATGTTTTCATATGAATATTCCACAAGTAGTGTACATGCTCAGATTATTATTATGGACAAAGAGCGAGATTATTTTCATCTGTCAAAGGTCAACCAAGCATCGATTATCATGTCACCAGAATGAAACTCTCAATATGTATTGGAAAGGAGCATCAAGCTCATCATCTTGCACTTTCACCACCCTGTGAATATCATCATAATTGATTTAATCTGTAACCTAATATCAATCAATCAATAAATCAAATGTATTTATAAATCCCTTCTTACATCAGCTGATGTCACTAAGTGCTGTACAGAAACCCCAAACAGCAAGCAATGCACATGTAGAAGCATGGTGACTAGGAAAAACTCCCTAAAAAGGCCAGAAACTAGGAAGAAAGCCTGGTTCCTCTCTAGGTATGAGGGGTAGCCAGTCCTCTTCTGGCTGTACCGGGTAGAGATTATAACAGAACATGGCCAAGATGTTCAAATGTTCATTGATGACCAGCAGGCTCAAATAATAATAATCACAGTGGTTGTAGAGGGTGCAAAAGGTCAGCACCTCGGGAGTAAATGTCAGTTGGCTTATCATAGCCTATAGCCTACATCCTATGTCGTTCTACATTAGCATTGAACAGCCCCCGTGATATGCAACTTTTCAGGGAAGTTAGAAACCAATATACACAGGCAGTTAGAAAAGCCAAGGCTAGCTTTTTCAAGCAGAAATTTGCTTCCTGCAACACATACTCAAAAAAGGTCTGGGACACTGTAAAGTCCATGGAGAATAAGAACACCTCCTCCCAGCTGCCCACTGCACTGAGGATAGGAAACACTGTCACCACTGATAGATCAACTATAATTGAGAATTTCAATAAGCATTTTTCTACGGCTGGCCATGCTTTCCACCTGGCTACCCCTACCCCGATCAACTGCCCCCACAGCAACTCGCCTAAGCCTTCCCCATTTCTCCTTCTTCCAAATCCAGTCAGCTGATGTTCTGAAAGAGCTGAAAAATCTGGACCCCTACAAATCTGCCCGGGCTAGTCAATCTGGACCCTTTCTTTCTAAAATTATCTGCCGAAATTGTTGCAACCCCTATTACTAGCCTGTTCAACCTCTCTTTCGTGTCATCTGAGATTCCCAAAGATTGAAAAGCAGCTGCGGTCATCCCCCTCTTCAAAGGGGGGGGCACTCTTGACCCAAACTACTACAGACTTATATCTATCCTACCCTGCCTTTCCAAGGTCTTCGAAAGCCAAGTCAACAAACAGATTATAGACCATTTCTAATCCCACCGTACCTTCACCGCTATGCAATCTGGTTTCAGAGCTGGTCATGGGTGCACCTCAAGCCACGCTCAAGGTCCTAAACAATATCTTAACCGCCATTGATAAGAAACAATACTGTGCAGCCGTATTCATTGACCTGGCCAAGGCTTTCGACTCTGTCAATCACCACATCCTCATTGGCAGACTCGATAGCCTTGGTTTCTCAAATGATTGCCTCGCCTGGTTCACCAACTACTTCTCTGATAGAGTTCAGTGTGTCAAATCGGAGGGCCTGTTGTCCGGGCCTCTGGCCGTCTCTATAGAGGTGCCACAGGGTTCAATTCTTGGGCCGACTCTCTTCTCTGTATACATCAATGATGTCGCTCTTGCTGCTGGTGAGTCTTTGATCCCCCTCTACGCAGACGACACCATTCGGTATACTTCGGACCCTTCTTTGGACACTGTTAACAACCCTCCAGACGAGCCATACAACTCTCCTTCCGTGGCCTCCAACTGCTCTTAAATACAAGTAAAACTAAATGCATGCTCTTCAACCGATCGCTGCCTGCACCTGCCCGCCCGTCCAGCATCACTACTCTGGACGGTTCTGACTTATGTGTACAACTACAAATATATGGACAACTACAATATGTGAGAATATGAATATGTGGACAACTACAAATACCTAGGTGTCTGGTTAGACTGTAAACTCTCCTTCCAGACTCACATCAAACATCTCCAATCCAAAGTTAAATCTAGAATTGGCTTCCTATTTCGCAACAAAGCATCCTTCACTCATGCTGCCAAACATATCCTAATAAAACTGACCATCCTACCGATCCTCGACTTCGGCGATGTAATTTACAAAATAGCCTCCAATACCCTACTCAATAAATTTGATGCAGTCTATCACAGTGCCATCAGTTTTGTCACCAAAGCCCCATATACTACTCACCACTGCGACCTGTACATTCTCGTTGGCTGGCCCTCGCTTCATACTCGTCGCCAAACCCACTGGCTCCAGGTCATCTACAAGACCCTGCTAGGTAAAGTCCCCCCTTACCTCAGCTCGCTGGTCACCATAGCAGCACCCACCTGTAGCACCCACTCTCTGAAACTGGAAACACTTATCTCCCTCACTAGCTTTAAGCACCAGCTGTCAGAGCAGCTCACAGATTACTGCACCTGTACATAGCCCATCTATAATTTAGCCCAAACAACTACCTCTTCCCCTACTGTATTTATTTATTTATTTAGCTCCTTTGCACCCCATTATTTTTATTTCTACTTTTCATATTCTTCCACTGCAAATCTACCATTCCAGTGTTTTACTTGCTATATTGTATTTACTTCGCCACCATGGCCTTTTTTTTGCCTTTACCTCCCTTATATCACCTAATTTGCTCACATCGTATATAGACTTATTTTTCTACTGTATTATTGACTGTATGTTTGTTTTGCTCCATGTGTAACTCTGTTGTTGTATGTTGTTCTCAACTTACCTACCTAGTTAAGTAAAGGTGAAATAAAAATAAAATAAATAAATAGCCAATCATTCAGAGTATCTCTACCACTCCTGCCGTCTCTAGAGATTTGAAAACAGCAGGTCTGGGACAAGTAGCACGTCCGGTGAACAGGTCAGGGTTTCATATCCGCAGGCAGAACAGTTGAAACTGGAGCAGCAGCACAAACAGGTGGACTGGGGACAGCAAGGAGTCATCAGGCCAGGTAGTCCTGAGGCACGGTGTTAGAAAGAAAGGAAAAAAAGGAAGAAAAAAAATGGGATTTTTTTTTTAAAAGAAAGAAACTAAATAAAAGTTAAAATTAAAAATGTAAATAAAATAAATAAAAATGGAAGGAAAAACGGGAAAAAATAAATACAAATAATGAAAGTACAAAAAAAACAAAAGAAAAAAAGGAGATAAAAAGATAAGTTTATTTTTTATAGAAAGAAAAGAAAGAATAGAAAGAAAGACCATACTTAAATTCACACAGGACACCAGATAAGACAGGAGAAATACTCCAGATTTAAAAGACTGACCCTAGCCCCCAACACAAACTATTGCAGCATAAATACTGGAGGCTGAGACAGGAGGGGTCGGGACTGCATGCTTTCCTGATGAGTTGTAGTGGGAGGACCACACTGTGGTGTTATTTGTATATTGTAACCTGATTGGCCATATGCTAGTGCTGACCTGTGAGAATGTGGGGTTTATGAGGAAAGCAGCTCTCTCTCTCATGTGGTTCGTAATGTGAATCAACGTCAAAATTAGCAATAAATGTGCCTTCATAAAGATACACCGTTAGTAGGAGAGGTCGACCGATTAAATTGGAATGGCCGATTAATTGGGGCCGATTTCAAGTTTTCATAACAATCGATAATCAGCATTTTTGGACACCGATTGTGGCAGATTACATTGCATTCCACGAGGAGACTGCGTGGCAGGCTGACCACCTGTTACGCGAGTGCTGCAAGGAGCCAAGGTAACTTTCTAGCTAGTATTAAACTAAGGTTTGTGCAGTAACAGCAATATTTAGACTTATGGATGCCGCCCGTTCGATAAAATACGGAACGGTTCCGTATTTCACTGAAAGAATAAACGTTTTGTTTTCAAAATGATAGTTTCCGGATTTGACCATATTAATGACCTAAGGATCATATTTCTGTGTGTGTAGTATATGCTAATTAAGTCTATGATTTGATAGAGCAGTCGGACTGAGCGGTGGTCGGCAGCAGCAGGCTCGTAAGCATTAATTCAAACAGCACTTTAGTGCGTTTTGCCAGCAGCTCTTTAGGACTTCAAGCTTATCAACTTCTGAGATTAGGCTGGCAATACTGAAGTGCCTATAAGAACATCCAATAGTCAAAGGTATATGAAATACAAATGGTATAGAGAGAAATAGTCCTATAGTAACTATAACCTAAAACTTCTTAACTGGGAATATTTAAGACTCATGTTAAAAGGAACCACCAGCTTTCATATGTTCTCATGTTCTGAGCAAGGAACTTAAACATTAGCTTTATTACATGGCACATATTGCACTTTTACTTTCTTCTCCAACACTGTTTCTGCATCATTTAAACCAAATTGAACATGTTTCATTATTTATTTGAGACTAAATTTATTTTATTATTGTGTTATATTAAGTTTTAAAAAAGTGTTCATTCAGTATTGTTGTAATTGTCTTCATTACAAATATATATTTAAAAAAAACATTTTTAAATTGGCCGATTAATCGCTATGGGCTTTTTTCGGTCCTCCAATAATCGGTATTGAAAAATCATAATCGGTCGACCTCTAGTAGATAGCAGTTATTTTATTCACATAAAGACAAGTTTGATTACACCACACATACGTTATTGCATGATTGAAAATGTACTTTGATGGTTATTATATCAATATTTGTGCATAACAGCATTCATTTCTACCGACATTTCACATCATTAATTTTACTGACACAAAAAGATCCCACCCCGTCTAATGTATTTTGTTTCGTCAACATTTGGAAATGTTACCGAAAAATGTTCTGTTTCCATCAGGCCTGTCATGGCATTTTGTTTATCTGACTATACTCCCATAACTAGGTTGGATGAAAACCTGCTTACAGACAGGCAGTCTAATTAGCGATTTAAATATATTTTTTCGTCATTATTGCAAACATTGGCTAAGCCGCGCAGGGGGCAGTCAAGTAGTGTTCTTTTTTCAAGAACTACGATATGGCAGCAACTATAAAAAGAGTTTACAGCATCACATAAAACGCTCAATAGTTTTTTCTCCAAAGTGTAGGAACTGCGTACTGCTTGTGCAAATGCAATATCTGTTACAACAGACAGACAAATACAGTGCATTCGCAAAGTATTTACTTGGCTCATCGTGCTCTAGCGAATCCTTGTGGCGGGCCGGGCGCCTGCAGGCTGACTTCGGTTGTCAGTTGAACAGTATTTTCACCAACATATTGGTGCAGCTGGCTTCCGGGGTAATCAGGCGGATGTTAAGAAGCGGTTTTTGCAGGACATGTTTCGGAGGACGCATGACTCAACCTTCACCTCTCCTGAGAGCGTTGGGCAGTTGCAGCGATGAGACAAGATCGTAATTGGATCGCAATTGGAAATCATGAAATTGGGGAGAAAAAAATATTTTATAAAAATTATAGAAAAAAAATGATATTATTCAGATCGTTTGCAGTGAGTCTCGAAATTGAGCTCAGGTGCATCCTGTTTCCATTGAACATTCTTGAGATGTTTCTACAACTTGTTTGGAGTCCACCTGTGGTAAATTACATTTTATTTTTTTTACAATTTCAGAACCTTGATGTCATTTTTCAAAACTCCAGACACAAAACTCACAACCGATGATCAGAATTGTAACGCCCATCGGAAGAAATGGACCAAGGTGCAGCGTGGTACATGTTCATGATTCTTTAGTTAATCCGAACACCAAACAACAAAAGAACGTCACGTTCTGAAGGCTACACAGAGTTAACAAAAAAACAACAAAAATCCCACAACCTAAGGTGGCAAAACAGGCTGCCTAAGTATGATTCCCAATCAGAGACAACGATAGACAGCTGTCCCTGATTGAGAACCATACCCGGCCAAAACATAGAAACACAAAACATAGAAATAAAGAAAATAGAATGCACACCCAAATCACACCCTGACCAAACCAAATAGAGACATAAAAAGGTCAGGGCGTGACAAGAATGCACATTTTTCAAAACTCTAACACTTTTTCCAATTGTTTGGATACAACACACATAAAGCTAAGATCATTTGTTCAATGAACTAAAATCACCTTTTCAAAGTGACACAACTTAACCTAAAAGTATTACCATTTCAAAATGCAATTCAGACATTACATGACTGTCTATTCATTTCATTACAATGATCTAAGTATCAATTGATACAACTGCTCAAAATGATAAGTAACTGTTGCATTACTCTTAATGCATAGTTTTATGGAAACTAACAAACAATATTCCATATTTAGATCATTAAACTTTCAGGATAACGAGATCCATTGACACCAATTACCGTGAAACATGAACCAAGTGGACTACATTATCTATGGATGTAATATTTCATCATCATTCTTTATCAGACGCTGTTTCTATTGTCCCATGTACCACTTTTCCAGACCATGTTTTCAGATTTGACATTACTGTACACTCTTCGGCCACTTTATTAGGTACATCTATCTAGTACTGGGTAGGACCCCCTTTGCCTCCACAACAGCCTGAATTATTCACGGTGTTGTACGTTAAGAGATGCCCTTCTGCACACCACTGTTTTAAATGACTGTTATTTGAGCATTTGTGGCCTTTCTGTTCACTTGAATGAGTCTGGACTTTCTCCTCTGACCTCTCTCATTAACAAAGTGTTTTTGCCCACAGAACTGCCACTCCCTGAATGTGTCTTTCTTTTCGCACCATTCTCTGTAAACTCTGCGTAAAAATCGCAGGAGGGCAGCTGTTTCTGAGATGCTGGATGTGCCATGTGTGGCACCAACAATCATACCACGGTCAAAGTTGCTTAGATTACGCATCTTGCCCGTTCTAATGTTTGGTCGAACAACAACTAAAGCTCTCTACTCTACATACTCTACAGTTGAAGTCGGAAGTTTACGTACACCTTAGCCAACTACATTTAAACTCAGTTTCACAATTCCTGACATTTAATCCTAGTAAAAATTCCCTGTTTTAGGTCAGTTAGGATCACCACTTTATTTTAAGAATGTGAAATGTCAGAATAATGGTAGAGAGCATGATTTTTCTAAGCTTTTATTTCTTCCATCACATTCCCAGAGGGTCAGAAGTTTACATACACTCAATTAGTATTTGGTAACATTGCCTTTAAATTGTTTAACTTGGATCAAACGTCTCGGGTAGCCTTCCTCAAGCTTCCCACAATAAGTTGGGTGAATTTTGGTCCATTCCTCTTGACAGAATTGGTGTAAATGAGTCAGTTATTTTCTATAGGATTGAGGTTAGGGCTCTGTGATGGCCACTCCAATACCTTGACATTGTAGTCCTTAAGGCAATTTGCCACATCTTTGGAAGTGTGCTTGGTGTCATTGTCCATTTGGAAGACCCATTTGTGACCAAGCTTTAACTTCCTCACTGATGTCTTGAGATGTTGCTTTAATATATCCACATAATTTTACTACCTCATGATGCACCCCTACAACATGTTGATGCCACCACCCCCGTGCTTCACGGTTCGGTTGGTGTTTTTCGGCTTGCAAGCCTCCCCCTTTTTCCTCTAAACATAACTATGGTCATTATGGCCAAACAGTTGCATTTTTGTTACATCAGACCAGAGGACATTTCTTCAAAAAGTATGATCTTTGTCTCCATGTACAGTTGCAAACTGCAGTCTGACTTTTTTATGACGGTTTTGGAGTGGTGGCTTCTTCTTTGCTGAATGGCCTTTCAGGTCATGTCGATATAGGACTTGTTTTACTGTGGATATAGGTAGTTTTGTATCTGTTTCCTCCAGCATCTTCACAAGGTCATTTGCTGTTGTTCTGGGATTGATTTGCACTTTTCGCACCAAAGTACGTTCATCTCTAGGAGACAGAACGAGTCTCCTTCCTGAGTGGTATGACGGCTGCGTGGTCCCATGGTGTTTATACTTGCGTACTATTGTTTGTACAGATGAACATGGTACCTTCAGGTGTTTGGAAATTGCTCCCAAGGATGAACCAGACTTGTGGAGGTCTACAATTTTTTTTCTGAGGTTTTGGCTGATTTCTTTTGATTTCCCCATGATGTCAAGCAAAGAGGCACTGAGTTTGAAGTTAGGCCTTGAAATACATCCACAGGTACACCTCCGATTGAAGCTTCTAAAGCCATGACATCATTTTCTGTAATTTTCCATGCTGGTTAAATGCACGGTCAACTTAGTGTATGTAGACTTCTGAACCACTGGAATTGTGATACAGTGAATTATATGTGAAATAATCTGTCTGTAAACAATTGTTGGAAAAATTACTTGTTTCATGCACAAAGTAGATGTCCTAACCAACTTGCCCAAACTATAGTTTGTTAACAATTAATTTGTAGAGTTGTTGAAAAACAAGTTTTAATGACTTCCGACTAAACTTCTGACTTCTGAGGGAATCCACTGTTTAAAGTAAACTAATTAGACTTGCCACTGAGCCTATCCTATCCCAAAGACAGGCTGGTAAAATACCACACAAACAGACCTGTAAGCATTTATAATACTTATATCACAGCCCCATAGAGAGCACCAGAGCAATGGTCCAGTCCTCACCTCTTGGAGATGTTGTGAGCCTCATTGGAGAACCTCATCAGTCGTCCGTGGAACTCTATTCCAATGTTGAAGGCCAACAGAAAGTCTCGCCCACTAGGCTTTCTATTATTGGGCAGTATGTCGTTGACCGCCAGTAGAGCGGGAAGGACCGCCCCCGAAAGGTGAATGGCTGGACAGGACAACCGACACACAACAGGCACACAGTAGTTATCTTGGACAACAGACATACATACAAACTGGAAACACTTATCTCCCTCACTAGCTTTAAGCACCAACTGTCAGAGCAGCTCACAGATTACTGCACCTGTACATAGCCCACCTATAATTTAGCCCTATCAACTACCTCTTTCCCAACTGTATTTAATTTATTTATTTATTTTGCTCCTTTGCACCCCATTATTTTTATTTCTACTTTGCACATTCTTCCATTGCAAAACTACCATTCCAGTGTTTTACTTGCTATATTGTATTTACCTTGCCACCAAGGCCTTTTTTGCCTTTACCTCCCTTCTCACCTCATTTGCTCACATTGTATATAGACTTGTTTATACTTTATTATTGACTGTATGTTTGTTTTACTCCATGTGTAACTCTGTGTTGTTGTATCTGTCGAACTGCTTTGCTTTATCTTGGCCAGGTCGCAATTGTAAATGAGAACTTGTTCTCAACTTGCCTACCTGGTTAAATAAAGGTAAAATAAAATAAATAAACAAATAAATACAATGCAGACAGACATCAGAAAGACAACAGTTATTAGCAGACTCATTGTTTTAAAGATTCAAATGTTAGGTTTTTTACAAAACAAATGAAGACAGTAAGTGTACACAGTTGGTTTCCCACAAGACAGTAAATAGTGACAAATACTGACAATTATATGTCTGTTGCTAGATGTTTGCAAAAGCATTCCAAGTTAAGCTGGTTGAGAGAATGCCAACAGTGTTCCAAGCTGTCATCAAGGCAAAGGGTGGCTACTTTGAAGAATCTCAAATATTTAAATATTTTTGGATTTGTTTAACACTTTTTTGGTTACTACATGATTCCATATGTGTTATTTCATAGTTTTGATGTCTTCATTCTTTTTCTACAACGTAGATAATAGTACAAACAAAGAAAAACCCTTGAATTAGGAGGTGTGTCCAAACTCTTGACTGGTACTGAATATCTACACCTATGTGTATGCAGATCTACTGTAGATGCATCTAATCACAGCCACTCTGTTGAATAAAGACAGCGAGGGTTGGGGAGAGTCTGGTTCGTCTGCGTCCGTACACAGAACTGATGTCATATGTTGCAGGACAGAGGATCGACAGTAGGGGGCGTTAGAGAGAAAGAGAGACAGAACAGAGACAACATAACTGTTAAAACAACCTATTTTTCTCCTCTTCCTAACAACACTGTGTCCATATCACAATGTGTTTCCACACATCCACACAGGAACTGTCACCATGGGGACTGTGAGTGACCAATCTTTACAGAGTACACTCTATTCCTCCATTCCTGTCCTGACTATTTAATGGATGACAGAGTGTCTGCCTCTAACAGTTATGTAGTCTGTCAACTGTCTCTGTCTAACCTTAACCCTGGGTCCAGTTACTGTGTTTTGTCTGCAGGCTGTCTCTGCCTCTTACAGACTGTTACAGCACTCGACTGGATTCATATAGTTGTCCGTCGGAGAAAAGCCCTTGCCTCGTTTCCTTGTGTCTTCTTCATCTGCACTGTTCTGCCAACTTGGTAGATTGACATCACTACAAGGTATCTGCTTTCACATCAATTAGGGGTAGGTTGATGGGAAGGAGACGAGGAGAAAAGGAAGCTGAAAGGTGCTGGTTCAAGTCCCAGGTGACACAAAAATGGGAATGAAACTGAACTAGCAGATGAAAAGCTGCTGGTCTCTGATCCCATATACCATCCCTTGGCGTTGGGCCCTTGAGCACGGCACTTAACCCCTCACAATTGTTCTCCATCCAGGGGCGCTCTGTGCGGCTGACCCTGTGCCTCTCAATGGGTGTGCGTGTGTATATCTAGGGGTGTTGGGAAAGGCAGAAGACAAGTATACGTTGTAACCAATGGACAATAAAGTTATATCACCTGACAGTGTTGTAGGGCCAACTGGAAGATGTGTGTAGTGCTGCACAGTAGTCCCACTCCGATGGAGTCCAGAACCATCCTCTTGCTGCGGTGGAGCAGGATGGAGAATTTGGTAGGATTGGACACCCTGGATGAACTGTCCAAAACTGTCTGTCACACTGTCCTCTGAGCCTGGATGGTCTGTCACTGGAGGGAATGAGGGGAGGGAATGGGAAGGAGGAGAGGAGGAGGAGGGGGAGAGGAGAGGAGTGTTGAAGAGGATGAGGAGAGGGGAGAAGAAGGGAGACGAGGACAAGAGGAGACAGGAATGTTTAAAACCTCCTCAGTGTGTTCTTAGCTCAGTTTACTCACGTCTGAACTGAGACGAAGAACCAGAGGAGAGGTAGACAGCCAACACAGACAGCCTGTGTCAATGTAGGTATATGTACAGCATACTGTAGACCTCAACAAGACAGCCTGTATGAATAGAACAGATCAGACCAATATTTACGTGTGTACAGTATATGTACAGTATATGTGTGTGTGTGTGTGTTTTGATATTGTGGTAAAGGAAAATCCTAACACAGGAAGGAGACAGCAGAGAGTACACAGTACAGAGTAGAGTGCTGACCTGAGCTGAGCTTACTGTCCAAGGCAGACTGGTGGAGTCCTCTCAGCGTAGCAGACATGGGTCTGAAGGATCTCTGACAAACACGCAAACAGACGGACAGCAGTAGGGTATGTCAGTAAAACAGTACTGAGGGAAAGATAGAGAGAAAGAATGAAAACATAAAACAGCAAAACCATGAAATGTTCTTTATCATACTCTACTTTTTCTTCAGTTTTAGGCCTAGCAGAATTCCTTACAATTTGTTGTTCTCAGTAAAGAAAAATCACCTGGGGCAACTTTAGAGCAGGCTCAACTTGCCATACTGCTCAGTTCACTTGCCCAGGCAGTAGGGCAACCCTTACAGTCCCTGCTACAACAAGGTTCCAAAGTTATACCTGGTTACCATCAGGTGAAAAAAATTGGCCAACCACTCAGGGACCTGTGCTGCCACCTCTGGCATACGTACCAGTTAATCATTGTGACGTATGAATTACGAGTGATAGTGTTATCACTACGTAAATATTTTATGTAGATCTACTTGTTAAATTATTTTGTGACTTGCAGTAATATTCAAGTCCTGAGAGGTCAATAAGCTTATTTGACACATCAATTAGTCGTACAGACAGACAGGCAGACAGACAGGCAGACAGACAGACAGACAGGCAGACAGACAGCTTTATTCTCTCTGGGCTTCTAACCTCACACACTGACTGTCAGTTGAATAGAGAGAGACCCACATATATCAATATATCATGAATCATGAAGCAGTGAGAGGCAGGGAGGGGGAGGAAATTCCAAAACATGAACCTCTACTCCCATCACATGCTGGGATTTTCCCTCATCATCCCCATCATCATCAGGAGGAATGTATTTTCTTAGGTAAGGTGTGATGTTATCCCTGATACAGGACAGAGATGGACAGGATGTAGTTGCGGACTTTCCACCAATTCGGTGCCTTTTGAGATGTGTAACTTGGTAAAAAAAGCTTTTGATTTCACCTCATTTGAACATTCTGTCATAAAAAGCACATGTTCAACCTAAAATAACCTCTCAAGAGGTTCAATAAAACATGTCTATAGTAACTGCCTATTAAGTGCCAATTAAAGGAACAGTTTGACTGTAACAGGGTTGACGATTTCACCTTAAATCGGCCATAATTCCCCTGGAAGCTTGTTGTGTGCAACAGGGAGGGGCAAATGAATGCAAATTTCACCAAAAATCATTTCAATTGTTAAAACATGTCTAGCCTGTCTATCTATGGGTAACAGGGTTGACGGGTTATACTCGACCCACCCAGTATTCCACCACAAAATGGCCAAAAAGAGTAGAACCAGCCCACCTGCTTTTACACTATGATTTGACTAACAGATGTTCAATGTTTCTTTTGATGTAAATATTTAAAAGGAATAGTTTCACCATATTAAAACAAGAGTTCAGTTCAGGTAACAGGGTTGATCTTAAAAAGAGGGCCAGGTTTATAAAAATAAAAAAATTATGTATTTCACTAATCTTCAGAAATTACGTTGTCAAAGCAACAAAACGTTTTTACAATGATAGTGAACATTTTGAGAAATGTTGGTGTCAAGTGGGTTAAACGCTTCCTGCGCAGAGAGGGACTCTCTGAAGTCTTCATATAAAAAGTATCCGATTTGTAGAATTTTCCATGTCGTCTATGTTAAAGGGCATGTCATTAAATATGAAAGGCTTTTAAAATGCAATATTGGTGTACATTTTCTACGTAAAGGCTCATTGCAATCAAAAACATGATTTACCTGTGTTTTATATTCCCTGCATGTACATGATTCTTTCCATGACATAGACTGACCAGGTGAAAGCTATGATCCCTTATTGATGTCACCTGTACTGTAATGCTGCTGGGTTTTTCACACTCAGCAGTTTCCCTGTGTGTATCAAGAATGGTCCACCACCCAAAGGACATCCAGCCAACTTGACTCAAGTGAAAAGCATTTTAGTCAACATGGGCCAGCATCACTGTGGAACGCTTACGACACCTTGTAGAGCCCATGCCCTGACAAATTGCTCTAAGGGCAAAAGGGGGTGCAACTCAATATTAAGAAGATGTGAAATTGTGAAAATGATGATAATGCCCTTTTAGTGTAAGAGCTTTTTGAAACCTGTTTTGGTGAGATGGAGTTTTAACGGGATATAGTTTTGGCCTGCCTATTGACATCACCAATTGATAAATGAGTTAATAGACAAATAAGAAAGAGTTCCAAACCTCTCTGCCAATAACACATTGCCATTTTTCTCCTTCCAACTCAGACCACTCCCATATAGTCCCAGCAACGTTTTTGCTTCAGAAATGGTTCTTTGCTAAGAAGCCCCAAAAAATAATCCAACATTTTAATGGAAGGTATGTAATTGTTTCCCAGAAATGATTTGATATTCAGATAAAAAACAGCTGCATTGGACCTTTAAAATATCAAAGGGAAGCAAAAGGTACTCATTTCTTGGAACAACCCAGGTAAGGTCTGATGTCACCTCAGGAGGGGTGAGGGGGGTGAGGCCGGAACATCTGGAACTCCTCCCACTCTCAGGACATTCCTCCAAAACATATGTCAAGCAACGTCTTCTCTCTCTGTCCGATCATCTCGCCTTCTCTTTCTTTGTCTGAGCATCATCATCATTGTCCTCATCATCAGAAGGTAAATACTCCTTCTCTTTTAACTGCGTGCTGTATCCATCTCCTCTCCTCTCTGTGTTAATGCACTGTGTAGGCTAGTTTCAGGACAGCAGAATATTATATTCAAACATTCATGGCATGATTAGAAATAACTGATATCTCATGTAAATATTTGTCATGAAAACATAGAGAATGTAAAGAGCAGCTTATGATACTGTGGAGAAGTTGTCTGAACAGTTAGAGGAGGCTAGTAGTGTTGTGATGGTAAGATAGTGATGGAGAAAGATGGAGAGAGAGAAGAAGGAGAGAGCGAGGAAGAAAATAAGATTGGCTAGGCAGCAGCCTATCTCTCTAGACACCAGCCTCCTATCTCACTAGGCACCAGCATTCTATATCTCCAGGCACCAGCCTCCTATATCTCTAGGCACCAGCCTCCTATATCTCTAGGCACCAGCCTCCTATCTCTCTAGGCACCAACCTCCTATCTCTCTAGGCACCAGATATGAGAATCACCCTTTATCTGGCACTAAGCAGGACAGGGAGTAGAGAGGCACTGCTGGGTAGGTTACTGTTTTACATATAGAAGGCGATGGGATCTTTATGTTCAGTAATAAATAACATGAAGTACTGAGGTAAATCTTAACCAGAGCCCGTTCTAGACAGTAAGCTCCAATGCCACCTGTTTCTCTGGTGATGACCTGTTTCAACTCATCTGTCCCAGTCAACCTAACATTTATCCTCCTTGACTGGGCCAGTGACATCATCAACTCTGCAAATATATCCTCTGGTTGTTCATTGTCCAAACACATTTATACTAGAAACACATTCATACTTTATTTCCATTCCACAGAATAAAGAAACAGGCAGGACAGGAATAAGCCAATATTGGGTTTAAATATAGAGCAAGAGGAAGTCTTAGCTCTGGGTTGGAGGAGAGTGTTGAGAGACAGACCAGCCAACCACACCAGTCTAGGGTGCGTCCCAAATGGCTCTCTATTCCCTATGTAGTGCACTAAATAGGGTGCCATTTGGGACCCCAGTCTAGAGCCTTATAGTTAAACACTTCACCCCAAACTGTTGCTGGAATAATATTCTACTGAATAGCTTGTATTTTCATCATTTATTTTCTCATTATAATTTTTTTCTTCGCTGTCCTCTCTCTCATGTTCATATATTATTACTTTTGCTATTGTTTTACTGAAACGACAGACACCATGGCAACCGTGGATGGTTTTCCTGCCAGTTTCTATGGTGAGCCGGGGGTGTTGGGCATGTTATCCAATGGGATCAGTGCGTTCCTGGTTCTACTGCAGAACTTTAACACCGCTAGAACCGGAGTACCGGCGCAGGGGGTGGAAAACATTCTGGCAGGTACGCTAATCAATCCATCCATTCATCATGATCACTATTTAACTCTACTCTGTTCTTGCTGTTGTGTTTCAGTTGGTTGTTCAGCATGACTAACAGTGTTGTGTGTTTGTAGGTGGTTGTTCAACATCACTAACTGTGTTGTGTGCTTGCAGGTGTTCACTTGATTCTGATAGGTGGTGTGTGTCAGCTGATCGCCGGCCTCCTTTCGTTCCGCAAATACGACCACCTAAGCAGCACTGCCTTCATCGGCTACGCAGCACTCTGGGGGAGCTATGGCGCCACACGCATCTTCCAGGGTGCCTCACAACCAATCACAACCAACTTGACCCTGTCACATGACCTGATGAGCAACATGACAATGCACACTTCCCTCATAACCAACCTATCCCTGTCAGCGGAACTCATCAACGGCACCTCACGGAGCCCTGATTGGCTGTTCTTCCTGCACATTCCCCAGACTGCCATCGCGGGATTGGTCCCGTACATCCTCCTCTCCTTCCTATTGGCCTTCTGCTCGGCCACGGTAAACGTCATCATGCCCTTTGTGTTCGGCGCCATCACGCTGACGCTGCTGTTCGAGGCCGTGGTATTGGGAGTGTCCTCCGCCTGGCCGCTAATCGTCTCCGGTATTCTAGAACTCCTCATCCTTCTTTTCGCCATGTACGGCAGCGCAGCCCTGCTGGTGAAAGGCCTGGCACAGCGCTACGTCTTGAAGGGATTCGGCAACCCCCTGTTTAATGTGCTCCTACTGGGAACCAATCAAACTCCCAAGGCCAGCGCTCAGAGCCTGGGACAGGAGAAGAAGAAGAACACGAAGTACGCTGAACCCCAAGCGCTCTGCTTTTTTTGCGACACCGTGTCTCCATTCATCCTGTTGTTCTACAGCTTCAGCTACGTCACGTCCTTCTCCCTGGGGGCCGTGTGGGTGTCCATCATCTCTGCTGCTCAGCTCCTCTCCAGCTACTACGCTCACCTGCGGCATGATGGCTACCTGGCCATCAAGGCCGGGCTGCATGCCACCTACTGGCTGACCAAGGCGTGGGAGGAGTTTGTGTTGTCACCCCTGATCATGTCGGAGCCGAAGGTAGAGGTGGCTGCTGGGAGACAGGCAATGGTTGGTGATTGGTTCTTTGTGACGGCAGCGCTGCTCCTTTTAGTGGTTAGTCTCAGTAATGACGCCCTGGAGGTGGCCCACAATGCATTGTTCCTGCTGCTGTCCGTGTCCACGGTCCCCCAGATCCCCCTCCAGGGGTACTACATGTTCTTCGGGGTGTCCTGCTCCCTGTTTGCCGCCGCCTCGCTTTACGGGACGTTCTGCCGCCTTATCAACTCCATTGCTGAGAAGATTCTGATCCCAGTGGGTCCTCAGCTCGTCTCCTCTGACCGCCTCCGCTCCGTCCTGTACTGCTGCTCTTCCCCGGCGCTGTCATCATCACCACCGACAATTCAGATCACTGACACTCTATTCTACCTGACCAACGGGGTGGCAGCTCTCTCGGCACTCCACTCTGCCTCGTCCAGTCAGAGTGGGGTGTTCCTGCGGCTGAGCGTTCCGTGGGTGCTGGTGTCAGGAGCGTTGGTACAGGGGTTGGTCAGCAGACTGCAGGTCAGGGGAGGACAGAGATTTGGGTCTGTCATCCCATCCTTCTACATGGTTGTCTGGGCTACATGGACATGGTACCGCTTCGCAGGTACATGGTTGACTGGGCTGCCTCCTAAATGACACCTTATTCCTTATACAGGGCTCTTGTCAAAAGTAGTGCACTATATAGGGAATAGGGTATCATTTGGGACTGAAGGATTAGATTAGAAGACTTTATTATCTATTAGGTTTACGCAAAATGAAAATTTGGCCTTGTTGCTGACATACATATAGAATTCTACACATTTCATACATTGACAGATCCTAACAGGAAGAATGTGCCTTTAATTTTAGCCTAAATTATACAATAATGTCAAGAGGATACTTGCAGGACAGTTTGTCCGTGTTACTGTTGTTGTTGTCTCCATGCTCTGTGACCTGTTTAGTAACCAGTACTCTCTGTTCTATTCTCAGGCCTCATGCTACAGATCTCTCCAGCAGGGTCCTTAGGGTTCACAGCTGGAACCATCGCTTTCCTGGTCATCAACGCTTTCCTCATGCTCATCGGTCAGTCTCTTCATGAAATGACCAAAATCTACCTGTTCACCTGCTTCAACAGATAAAGAGAGTGAAAAATGGAGGTTGTTTTTGGCACCCTATTCCTTATGTAGCCCTATGGGCCCTGGTCACAAGTAGTGCTTCACCATAGTGCAGGGATCATCAACTATATTCAGCCGAGAGCCAAATACAAATAATTTGTAGACTGCAAATGAACCGCAAGAAGCCCGAACAGATAAAACATTTGACTAAAACATAGTAATTTCAAACATTGCTTACATTTCTACACAATCACATTTATCTCTCTATTATGTGTGGGAATACTTTGGAACAGATCTCCAAAATTAAAATCAATTGAAGCTGATTTGCTGGTGTTATTACAGTCTTTTATATCCAACAATTGTTTTTGCTCAAAAAAATGTATAGGCCAAATAAATGTGTCCGTGGGCCGCCGTTGGGGAAGCCTGATATAGGACATAGTTGACCATTAGGGACACATGCAGTCTATTCATCCTGTATTGCTAACTTTCTCCATGTCTTCTCCCCTCCACCTCTCCATTTCTACATCTCTCCATATTTCCATGTGTCCACCCCCCAGCTGCATATGGGAACCTGGTCCTCTTGTCTCTGACCACAGTCATGGAGGTGGTCCTGGTCTGTTTCCTCCTGTCCACCCTCCAACAGCTCCCCTACCAGTTGGAGAGTAAGGAACCTGCTTCTCACCTCACTACCCTTACGGTCTCAGACCTACTGCACAGTATCTCTACCATAGTGAACATGTACGCTTTCTGTTCAAAACATTGCATCATGTACACATTGTTTTGAAACCTAGATGTCAGTTGAATGTCACTGTTCTAACATTGCTCTTGCGTTCTTCCTACAGTTGCTATGCTAGCTATGTTCTCTATCATCTGTGTGTATGGAGCCCTGGCATCGCTGGTCAACTGTACCTTCTCTCAGAGACTGCTGCCCCTCGGCCCGCCATTGTTCAAGGTGAGAACAATACACTCCATTTCGTATTTCATTCTGTTCCATTCTATTCCATTCTATTCCATTCCGTTCCATTCTATTCCATTCTATTCCATTCTATTCCATTCCGTTCCATTCTATTCCATTCCATTCCATTCCGTTCCATTCTATTCCATTCCATTCCATTCTATTCCATTCCGTTCCATTCTACTCCATTCCTTTCCATTCTATTCCATTCCGTTCCATTCTATTCCATTCCATTCCATTCTATTCCATTCTGTTCCATTCTATTCCATTCCGTTCCATTCTATTCTATTCCATTCCATTCTACTCCATTCCTTTCCATTCTATTCCATTCCGTTCCATTCTATTCCATTCCATTCCATTCTATTCCATTCCGTTCCATTCCATTCCATTCTATTCCATTCCGTTCCATTCTACTCCATTCCATTCCATTCTATTCCATTCCGTTCCATTCTATTCCATTCCGTTCCATTCTATTCTATTCCATTTGGTTCCCGTTCCATTCCATTTGTTTCTGTTCTGTTCCATTTCATTCCATACCATTCCATCCTACTCCATTCTGTTCTGCTCAATATCTTCTCTCTCTGTGTTGTGTCTCAGGATGTGAAGCAGCGGAAAGCGTTGTCGCCTGACTCGCCCTGTCCCGTAGCAGACTCCAGGCTGACTAGTGGACTCCTGAAAATCAACAGACTGCTGGACAACGGGGGGGTCTGTGGAATCCCCACCGACACTGTCTATGCCCTGGCTGCCTCCTGCAAGAACCCTCACGCCATCGAGAGCATCTACAACATCAAGGTAACACTCACATTATCAGTAACATACTGTCCTCATACTCTTAAACAAGCCAATCTTACTCCAGCAAGTAGGCTACTGGTCCTTCGAGCCTGATATGGACAATTGTCCTGGAACAATCCTAATGTTATACTGTGAATTGTCATGCACTGGCTCACAACATTTTGTTTTTGGATGAAACTGGATAACACCTGACCTTTGACCTCTAACCTCTCTTTGACCCCTTTCAGGACTGCCCAGCAGAGAAGCCAATCTGTATCTCCAATGTAGAGCAGCTGAGCCAAGCCCCTTGACCCCTGACCTCTAACCCCTAACCTGTCTCTCTGACCCCTAACCAGGACCGCCCAGCAGAGAAGCCGATCTGTATCTGTATTTCCAGTGTGGAGCAGCTGGTGGCTGCCAAGCCCCCCTTCAGTCCTCTACTCTGGGAGTTCATGAGGAACGTCTACCCTGGAGGAATCAGCTGCATCGTCTGCAAGGGAGATTGGCTACTCAGACTGGGTCAGTACCATGGTGGTAAATTACCAGTGAAGGCTGCTGAGGGGAAGATGGCTCATAATAATATTTTGAATGGAGTGTAATAGATGTAATGTAGTGAATGGTTGATACCATTCCATTGACTCCATTCCAGCCGTTATTATGAGCCGTTCTCCCCTCAGCAGCCTCAACTGAAAACTTCAGTTTTGGTGGTATTTAGATATTATTTTATTTATGTTGCACTGGGATAGGTTAACAGAAATTATTTGAATCATATGTTGACTTTTGGGGGTTTACCTAAACTAAAATGGTGTTTTTAATCATTGTGTTCGCACCTGTGTCGGTCAAGTTCGGCTGAGGTAATGGTCTACATGTGTTGTCCAGGTGTGGGTCCAGCCTACGACCGCGTGGGGACCAAGGACAGCATTATGATCCGAGTCCCTGACCACACCGTCACCGGACACCTGTGTGACATCACCGGCCCACTCGCCATCACCTCAGCCAATCCCAGCGGAGAACCCGACAGCACGCACCACGACATGGTCATCAGGTAACAGTTTAGCATAATACTCACCTGTACTCAAGCGTGTTGGTGCTTATTGATAAAACATTATAGTGGTAAATGATCACCATTTATAACATGTCATAAATGGTGCACACTGCAGCTCCAATGTAATAATTAGACATTTCCACAGCTATGCTGCCTTCTTCAGGGTTTCATCAAATTATGACTATTTAACCTGAAGAGAACTATTTGATGTGATGCTGAGAGTGATGTCATTATTGAAGTATTTCTGCATCCAGGAGTCTTGTTATAGACCGGTTTGATCTTTCCTGTCAGACTGGTTTGGTATCAGTCAGCCTGCAGTGTAAATGTACAGTTATGCTAATGTATCTGTGTTTGTCCTCTACTAGTTATTGGGTAATAATGTATCTGTGTTAGTCCTCTACTAATTATTGGGTAATAATGTATCTGTGTTAGTCCTCTACTAGTTATTGGGTAATAATGTATCTGTGTTAGTCCTCTACTAATTATTGGGTAATAATGTATCTGTGTTAGTCCTCTACTAGTTATTGGGTAATAATGTATCTGTGTTAGTCCTCTACTAGTTATTGGGTAATAATGTATCTGTGTTAGTCCTCTACTAGTTATTGGGTAATAATGTATCTGTGTTAGTCCTCTACTAGTTATTGGGTAATAATGTAGTTGATGTTCTTTACTCTGGATGCTGTTCTGAACCTGAACCTGTACCTGAACTTACTCTCAAACTGTCTTCCTAATGCTGATAGTGATACTGTCTCCTCTATCTGTGTGTGTTTCAGTCGTCTGGGCCATAAGATCCAGGGTGTTTTGTGTGACGGGGATTCCAACGAGGTCGTAGCCTCCACAGTGGTCAACTGCCTCAAGATAGATGAAGGTATGATGTCACAGTGCAGTACAGAAGCCCACTACAATAAGTCATAACTAACCTCTTAGGATGTGTGTTGTCCCACCTAGGGTTGCAACATTCCAATAACTTTCCCCAAATTCCCAGGTTTTCCAGATACCCTAGTTGGAAGATTCCTGGATTTCAGAAGGATTTAAGTAGGAATTTCCAAAATCCTCCAACCAGGAATTTAGTTAAAGTTACTGAGACTTTGCAACCCTAGTCCCACCCAATGGCTCCTTGTGTGTCAATGATCACTTAGTCAGAATTGTTTCCTTCTCCCCCAGGTACAATTAGCATCGTGAGGGAGGGCTGTGTCCCGGCTATCAAGGTTCGACAGATCTTTGAGAGGGTGAAGAGCAGTATGCTATGAAGAGGACCTTCCCACTACATCCTCTCCTACATTCTCGCTTCCATCCACCTCTCCTTCCCCCATTCCCTCCATCCTATGTTGACCAATGATGATGCTCAGATCAGATACTGGACCCACACATCTCAGGCCAATGAAGAGTGCTCTCTTGAAGATAACTGAAGATTAAATGTGAAGAGTGTAAAAATGTGGCATACTTGTTGTAATGTTGGGCTAACTGAATGCTAATCAATTCGTTGTGATGAGAAGACTGTAGTGAAAGCCAAATGCAATCTTTGCTGCCCTTATTGTTATAATAAATGTTTTAATCGGGGAAATTACCTATGTGTTCTGTATATTTGTTGTAGTTTTAGAGGTACGATACAGATGTTGTGAATTCTAGATTGATGTTAGATTTTTGTTCTGTAATAACGTGCTACCAGAAAACTCTAGGTTAGAAACACCATAATATCTTGACGTTGAATTAAGTCTAAAATTAGCATTTATTAAGGACTATGTACTGTGGATGAATGTGTGATGCTTCTGGGGAGAAATGAAGGATGATTTATTGTAATGGTGTGGTAAGATTTATATGGGATTTAATGTATTGTTCCATATGGGAGATTTACACACGCCAAACAGCACACATGCAACATTTACATTTCTATCATTTGTCCTGACAATGTGTTGCAATGGTTATATGTGTATATGTATGTTATTGTTTAAATCTATTTCACATTAAAACTCAACTAAACTAACATCTCTAGTTTCTTTTCTGTTTTTAATACCGTAATCAATATTACTCACGTCTTAACAATGAATAAACAAGTGTCAATGATCAGCCTAAAACAAGATGAGTCCACCACAAGACACAGCATCTGAACAGATAAAAACCACATTAATAAATAGAACATTATTATAGGAACTCCATGTATGAAACAGGTCTGTAGAATAATGGAGTAGGGCTCTTTTGCGTCTAGTTTTAGAGGATACTTTATATCCTGCTTTTAACGTTACAGCAGACACTGGGGAAATCCACTTCCTGCATATTTTGTCAACTAGAAACCAATTCTCATTTGCAATGAATCCTGGGCAAGAGGAAATACCGCTAAGATAATAACATTTTCATTCAAAATGGTCTCCGATAGAAATGGGTCATTCCAGTAGAGATCTGAGGTGCATGCATTGATTTCGAGGTACATGTAGGCTATAGAAAGTCATATCCATCACCATTCAAAATGGCCTCCAAAAGAGCTGGGACATTCCAGTGGATCTCTGAGGTGGGGTTCTAGTAGCCTCTACCCAGGAGCTCTGCTTCACAAACACACATAACCACAGGATGCAGTCGAAATAGCAATAGCCTTCAATTCCTACTTTATTGACTCTGTCAGGGTACTGACACAGAACCCCTCCACTGGTTTCTTGGGCTCAGTGCTAGTGAATGACGCTCAACCTGTCTTCATCATAAGGGAGGATTCTGAGTCAAAGGTGAACAAGGTGATTAGCTCAATAAAGAACTCTAAAGCCAAAGATGTGTTTGGGCTGGACTCTACCTTTCTTATTAAAAACTACAAAGAGTCACTCATTGGCCCCATTACTAAGGTCACCAACACATCTATTGGTCTGGGGGTGTTTCCAAGGGTATGGAAGTCGGCCATAATAACAGCCATCTTTAAATCGGGCGGCCCTGCTGCCGTGAGTAACTACAGGCCCATTAGTATACTACCTGTGGTGTCAAAGGTTGTTGAAAAGTGTGTAGCAGAACAACTGATCGCCCACCTCAACAACAGCCCCATTCACATTACACTCCATGCATTTTGGCTTCAGAGCGAAACACTCCACAGAAACGGCCAACTGCTTTCTTCTGGAAAATGTGAAGTCCAAGATGGACAAAGTGGGAGTTGTTGGGGCTGTGTTTCTGGACCTAAGGAAGGCTTTTGATACTGTTAACCATGAGATTCTCATCACAAAATTGTCCAAGTTCAACTTTTCCCCCGATGCCTTGAGATGGATGAAATCATACCTTGAAGGCAGAACTCAGTGTGTCAGAGTGAGCATTGAGCTGTCGCCCACTCTTAGCTATGATGTAGGCGTGCCCCAAGGGTCAATACTGGGGCCCCTCCTGTTCAGCCTGTACATTAATGATCTGCCTTCTGTCTGTACTGGGTCTAAAGTTCAAATGTATGCAGATGATACAGTGATATATGTGCATGCAAAGAGCAAACAACAAGCTGCACAAGAACTCACTACTGTAATGGTCCAGGTTACAAAGTGCCTCAGTGACTCGTGTTTGCATCTCAATGTGAAAAAAACTGTTTGCATGTTCTTCACAAAGAGGGCAACAGATGCTACTGAGCCAGATGTCTATGTGTCAGGGGAGAAGCTCCAGGTGGTATCTGATTTTAAGTACCTTGGCATCATACTTGATTCCAACCTCTCTTTCAAAAGCATGTGAAAAAGGTCATTCAGATAACCAAATTCAACCTAGCTAATTTCCGATTTATATGAAATTGTTTGACTACAGAGTAAGCAAAACTGTACTTTAAATCTATGATACTCCTCCACTTAACATACTGCTAGACTAGTTGGGCCCAAGCTTGCTGTACAACATTAAAACCTATTCAGTCTGTCTACAAACAGGCTCTCAAAGTGCTTGATAGGAAGCCCAATAGCCATCATCACTGTTACATCCTCAGAAAGCATGAGCTCCTGAGTTGGGAAAATCTTGTGCAATACACCGACGCATGTTTTGTATTCAAGATCCTAAATGGCCTGGCTCCCCCTCCACTCAATATTTTTGTTAAACAAAAAACCCAAACATATGGCAGCAGATCCACAAGGTCTGCCATGAGAGGTGACTGTATAGTTCCCTTAAGGATAAGTACCTTTAGTAAATGTCTGGAATACACTGCCATCAGACACACATAACATATCACACTTTTCTACATTGTATATTAATAGTGAAGACCTCAAAACTATGAAATAACACATATGGAAACTTGAAGAAACCAAAAATGTGTTAAACAAATGAAAATAGGACTGACATTAAGGGTTGCCCTATTGCCTGGGGCAAGTGAACTGAGCAGTCACGACAGTTGCAGTCACGCAGAGGTTTCCCCATTGGGAAGGTGATTTTTTGCAAATAATTCCGATAGCCTAAAACTGATATATCTAGTTCAGCCTAAAACTGATATATCTGGTTCTTCCCCATTGTTTAAGTGAAAGACAGACAATTTATGGCATTTATTGCAGTCGGGCAAGTTGAGCCTGTTACATGCGCTTTGTACAGTGTCTAGTAAAAGTCTATATGCCTATTGCGCAGGTTCTACATGGCGATACCAATCCCAAGACCCTCTTTCACCCCTCAGAAACTATCTCACCCCTTTCTCAGCTCTCAGAACCTCTCTCACCCCTCTCTCACCACCACAGGGTGGTGGGAGGAGCTATAAGAGGATGGGATCATTGTAATGGCTGGAATAGAATATGGAGTGTTATCAAACACATCAAGCATATTGAAACCACGTTTGACTTCATTCCATTCAAGTATTCCAGCCATTACAATGAGCCTCCTATAGCGCCTCTCACCAGCCTTCTCTGATCACCCCTCAGATGGAGACATATTCCACTTAAACAGAGGCGGTGAGAATGATGAGTTGATTGGGGGAAAATGCCCATGGCCAGGACCAACAAAGAACTCAAGGTTAGCCTCCTTATCAACATGTTTTAAGTAAGTGAGAAACACAAAATAAGATAAAAGCAGTAAGGAAAGTGTTGTGAAGGTACACAGGAGAGGATGAGAAGGTTGATCTGGGGAAATATCCAGCAGGGCTAACAAAGGATGGATGTACTTCCTTGTAAGATGAATGACTGATAGTTACTGGCATCACTCTTCATCAGTCTTCACTGGTATCATTCTTCTTCATCCATCCTCAGCATCCAGAATGCTCATCCAAATGATTTATGTAGGTTTTACCATCCCATGAGACCCTCTCACTCCTTAGAATCTCCCTCACCCCTCAGAACCTCGCCCACCCCTCATAATCTTTCTCACCCCTCAGATCCTCTTTCACCCCTCAGAGCCTCTATCACCCCTCAGAGACTCTCTCACCCCTCATAACCTCTATCATTCCTCAGACCTCTCTCACCCCTCAGAACCTCTCTCACCCCTCAGAGTCTCTCTCACCTTTCATAACCTCTCTCAACCCTCAGAACCTCTCTCACCCATCAGAGCCTCTCTCACCCCTCAGAACCTCTCTCACCCATCAGAGCCTTTGCTCACCCCTCAGAGCCTCGCTAACCCCTCAGAAACTTTCTGACCCCACTCTCACCCCTCAGAACCTCTCACCCCTCAGAGCCTCTCTCATCCATCTCTCACCCCTCAGAGCCTCAATCACCCCTCAGAGTGCTGAGTGTGCGTTTCACTAGCCAATCTGTTGCTGTTTTTTTGCAAGGCCGATGTTGCTACTGTCTCTGAGGAGTGAGAAGTTCTCATGGGATGGTAAAACCTACATAAATCATTTGGATGAAAACATTGTATGTCCTCTCTGATCTTACACTTATCCTGAGACAGTGTCTGACCTAAAGGCTCACTCCCCTCAGTGAGCTTGTCCAGAAGTGGGGTCAAGAGGGGGTTTCCTTGAGATGGAAGTATCTAGAGTTGATAATTGATATATGCCATTGGATGAGTTGGTGTTTTTGTACTATGAAGTACCAGGAATGAGATTAGAACCTCGTCGGAGGGACCAAACTGAACAATAATTTATAGCGAATGTTATCTGGCTAAGGGATACTCCTTTCTCAAGAAAAAGTATTTCTTTGTGAACAGTTCCTAAGATCTGTGGTTCGTCATGTAAGTTGAGAGGGGTGTATCTTGGCTATAAAATATATTTTTATTTTTCTGTAGTCACTTCTCAACGGTTCATTAGAAATAGTGAATTGTTGAAAGTCAAATGCTATTGCAAAGCTTACTTTTATTATTAAAGATGTAGTTTAAGTATAACTCTGACTGGTGTGTAGTTTGTAACTCTCCTCATTTGGTAAAGCAGAAATATGCCACCACAAGCTATAGGAGTTATTTGTGAGAGCAAAATTGCAAGATTATGTTGTAATACCTTTATTACATTAAATGGTTGTTTTATGCAACAGAATATAGTATTCTTAACTATTGTGTGTGTGTTCTACTGAGGGTGGGCCTCTGGGAGATAACACTGACAGGAGATTTACGATGTCTTTTGGGTGATAAAAACCTAAAGAGCATTCCAGAGCATGAGTTAATGTTTCTGTTCTTTACCGTACCAGGGAGAGGTGGTTCCAGTTTGGAGTCGGAGGGCCAGACACTGGTCTCTACAATTAAAACTGTTGACACAGCAGATACTGTCTGCAATGTATTATAGGTATCTTTCATACAGATCTTAAACTTGTGACCCATTATATATATCTGTTGTTCGTCATGTAGGTTGAAAGGGGTGTATCTTGGCTATAAAAGACCTTTGTACTTTCGTCTCGGGGCTCTCAAAGAATAATTTGATTGTGAATCGTCGACCAGCCATGACCAGCCATCATTATCGTAGAGCACTCAATCGATTCACTTTATATGTGTGCATTGTATTGACCTGCTCCCTTATTAATAAGTGATTCAAGATTTAGTTTAGGTATAACTCTGACTTGTGTGATAAGTTTGTCTCTCCTCATTTGATAGTAAAGTAATTAACCACATAGTGCAGAGCAAAGTCAAATTTTAGGATGAGGATTGCCATAATAAATAGATATGCAGCTCCAAAAGTTGTTTGGTGATCAAGAATATTAACTATTTACTTTGTAAGCTCACCAGCAATGGGGCAAAAATTACTAGCATAGGCCTACTGGTCTTTTGAAAGTATTCAGAACCCTTGACTTGTTCCACATTTTGTTACGTTATAGCCATATTCTAAGATGGATTAAACAAATAAAAATCCTCAGCAATCTACACACAATACCCCATAATGACAAAGCAACATTTTAGAGAATGTATTAAAACACTGAAATACCTTATTTACATAAGTATTCAGACCCTTTGCTATGAAACTTGGAATTGAGCTCAGAGGCATCCTGTTTCCATTGATCATCTTTGAGATGTTCCTACAACTTGAAATTGAGTGCACCTGTTGTAAATGCAATTGATTGGACATGATTTGGAAAGGCACACACCTGTCTATATAAGGTCCCACAGTTGACAGTGCATGTCACAGCAAAAACCAAGCCATGAGATCGAAGGAATTGTCTGTAGAGCTCAGAGACAGGATTGTGTCGAGGCACAGATCTGGGGAAGTGTATCGAAACATTTATTCAGCATTGAAGGTCCCCAAGAACACAGTGGTCTCCATCATCTTAATGGAAGAAGTTTGGAATCACCAAGAATCTTCCTCAAGCTGGCCAAACTGAGCAATCGGGGGAGAAGAGCCTTGGTCAGGGAGGTGACCAAGAACCCGATGGTCACTCTGACAGAGCTCTAGAGTTCCTCTGTGGAGATGGTAGAACCTACCAAAAGGACAACCGTCTCTGCAGCACCGCCAATCAGGCCTTCATGGTAGAGTGGCCAGACGGGAGCCACTCCTCAGTAAAAGGCACATGACAGCCCGCTTGGAGTTTGCCAAAAGGCACCGAAATACTTTTAGAACATGAGAAACAAGATTCTCTGGTCTGATGAAACCAAGATGGAACTCTTTGGCCTGAATGCCAAGAGTCACATTTGGAGGAAACCTGGCACCATCCCTACGGTGAAGCATGGTGTTGGCAAAATCATGCTGTGGGGGTGTTTTTCAATGTCAGGGACTGGGAGACTAGTCAGGATTGAGTAAAAGATGGACGGAGCAAAGTACACTGAGATCCTTGATGAAAACCTGCTCCAGAGCGCTCAGGAGCTCAGACTGGGGCGAAAGTTCACCTTCCAACAGGACAATGACCCTAAGCACACAGCTTAGGGAACCCGATCGAACATCTCTGGAGAGACCTGAAAATAGCTGTGCAGCAACGGTCCCCAACCAACCTGATGGAGCTTGAGAGGATCTACAGAGAAGAATGGGAGAAACTCTCCAAATACAGGTGTGACAAGCTTGTAGCGGCATACCCAGGAAGACTCGAGGTTGTAATCGCTGCCAAAGGTGCTTCAACAAAGTACTGAATAAAGGGTCTGAATTCTTATGTAAATGTGATATTTCATATTTTTTATTTGTAATATATTTGCAAACATTTTTAAAAACCTGTTTTTGCTTTGTCATTATGGGGTATTGTATGTAGATTGATGTGGGAAACAACTATTTAATCAATTGTAGAATAAGAATGTAACGTAACAAAATATGGAAAAAATCTAGGCGTCTGAGTACATTCCGAATGCACTGTAACAATTCCTTGAAATGTATAATTTACTATGAAGCTTGCACCTCGACTAACCTGTACCCCCGCACATTGACTTGGCACAGTACCCCCTGTATATAGCCTCGTTATTGTTATTTTTTAAACCTTTTAATACATTTTTTACTTTAGTTTATTTAGTAAATATTTTCTTAACTCTATTTCTTGAACTGCATTGTTGGTTAAGGGCTTGTAAGTAAGCATTTTGTTGTATTTGGGACATTTAATTTGCATTTGGAATCAAAGAACAGTAGCATGGATGAAGTAAATGTCTTTTCTCCATCCACCATACAGGTCAGTTGACATGCACCAACCACTCCATTGATGTCTTCAGTTATATCCTCTGCCTTTATTTATTGCGCCACCCCAGAAATAACCTTGATAGGTGCCCTGCTACGAAAATCCATGCAGGAAGCGTTACACTCCGATATCTTTTTGAGTCTTAAAACACTCTTCTTCTGCTCCGCAGACACACACAAAATCTAAATAAATCACTTCTTGTGACTCTCACCAACTTCCCACTTTCCTCCAACACATTCCAGATTTTTCTTGAGACTTAATTAAATGGATTCTCCAAGTAGAATTGATCCAAAACCCTCACTCCAACTAAAAACGAGTCTAGTTTTTCCTGTTTTCCACCACAGCATTACTTCTCTTGTTTCTTATTCTTCGCCACGGTAACCAACTCATTCTCGCTTTCTATACTATTAGCTTCACCCTTCACTCACTAGCAGTTTCACTAGCAGTTTCTTGGCAGAAATGTTTGCTGTTGCTTTCACATGTTTAAATAGGCCATATGTGGTAAATCTATATTCCATCAAATACTACAATAATTGATAGCATTTCATCATTCCTTCCCGTACCGTTTCGTGCAACACGTAGACATTTCTGTTTGATAGGCCTACGATACCTTTTAATTTAGCCAACCATTGCTTACCCTGCTCTGAGCGGGCGCGATGTTTATAGTGCACATGAACAGTCTCAAGACTCGTGAGGTATAAGTTATGTTTATTTAATTCATTGTATAGTTTCCTTTGTTTATATTTCCCGGGTTAGGTCGGAGTTCCGTGTGTCTGTGTCCTATGTCTCTGTCAACAAATGACTGTCCCATGTACTGTACGGTATGCATAGTGTTGAAAGATAATGAACAATCATTAAGTCTGATTAAGAAGAATGTACCAATGTAACAATCGATGTGGAAATGGCCTTTTATATTGTAAAACCAGTTTATTGGTTGTAATTTCCAGTTGGGTAATTGTAAGGTTCTGGGGGCCAAATGCTTATATAATGTACGTCTGCCTGCCTGTTTGAGCTCCTGTTAGACAGATTCCATTTAATTTTCTCAAGGCGAGGCTGTACAGTCTTGCCCTCTACCTGTGTTCGTTCAGATAGGACAGGTTAAGCCTGATACAGAGGCTATTTCTTTTGGGCTATTGCCTGTGTATATTTGGTAAATCTACTTGTATATGCTGTATGATATGGCGCTTTCACCATTGGATCACCAAGACCTGTAAAATAAGTCTACATTCTGAGCATGTCAACCTGCCTTGCCTTCTGCTGATTTCATGCCCTAACAACTGCTACAAGTTCCATATTTTACTATTACATAGGCTAATCAAAATGTGTTGTAGACAAAATAATGAAAAGGGCTGTCTGGTAGCCTCAGTAAATAGTCAAACAGTTTTGGTTGAACAAGGTGTTGCATGTATAGATTTTTTTTACTTGACTCGGACTTGACTCGTGTCTTGACCTTTCTACTTGGGACTCGACTTGAAACTCAGACCTTGTGACTTGAGACTTGCTTGGGTCTCTAATAATAGTGACTTGGTCCCACCTCTCTCACCCCTCATTGCCTCTCTCACCCCTCAGATGGAGATTACTTAACGGAGGCTGTGAAGCAATATAAGGACTGTAAGGAAACATTTAGGAGAGAATGAAAAATGTTAATCTGGGGAAATGGCCATGTTCAACAAAGAACTCCTCTTGTGTCTACCACACAGGTAGAGTAGAACAAGTTGAGAATGCAATAACTGCCTTACTTTAGCTGGGCCCCATGAAGAGTAGCTGCCTAGGCAGCAGCTAATGGGGAACCATAATAAATACTAATACTAATATATGATAAAATAGACTCTATATTTAGAGAGTTAGAACATTGAGGCTTCTGCATTATTATGCATTTACAGTGGCTTGCGAATGTATTCACCCCCCCTTGGCATTTTTCCTTTTTTTTGCATTACAACCTAGAATTAAAATATATTTTATGGGGGTTTGTATCATTTGATTTGCACAACATGCCTACCACTTTAAAGATGCAAAATATTTTTTATTGTGAAACAAACAAGAAATAAGACAAAAAATTCCACAAGCTGCGGACCACCACCAGAATGGACCTGGGAGGTCTGGCAGTGGCTCTGTGTTCCGGCTCGTCGTCCGGTTATCCCAGCTAGTGGACTTGGGCAGTAACTTGGCAAACGTTAACAACGCACAACACTGAGGCAATACATCATTACATTTCCTCCCCAAACGAGCGGCATTGGGGCTCTACTGCTTCCTAAGTGTCAAAGGAAATGACACGAAAAATAATGGAATAAAAACATAAAAGTATAAAAAATGTGTCTACCACACCTTAATCATTTAATTTGGACTATGTTCTATATATGTCCAAGGTCTTGGCTAAATGACTCTGTCATGGCATTGTCTCTAATGGCATGTCTAGGGTGATCCTACTTGCAGGTGGGTAGTTAAGGCACTTGGAAAAACTTGGTCCCTGAAGGCCCTCTACCTGTGTCCGTTCAGATAGGACAGGTTAAGCCTGATACAGAGGCTATTTCTTTTGGGCTATTGCCTGTGTATATTTGGTAAATCTACTTGTATATTTTGTATGATATGGTGCTTCCACCATTGGATCACCAATATCCGAATATCGATTTTACAACAGCCGCTAATTAACCAGTTACCTCTACAATCTCGTTCTGAACGTCGTATAGTCCGTGAATCTGCACGGACCCGGGTCTCACCAATGAGTTCGTACCACACCAATCTTAGTTGAGTATTTATTTACTAGAAAGCTAAAATTATGATAAAAGATACACATACACAAAAACACATTCTAGGCTATTGATTAGAACTTAGTATAACGGGCCAACACACTATGGCGCGTGTTACCCAAAATGGGGATTTAAAAGAGAAAGTACACGAGATAAATATACATTTGGGTGAATTTGTCAGCTATGCTTATTCTAACCCTAGCCTTGCCCCAAACTGCCCTCTTATGGGTCAGAATATAACGATGTAATTACGTGGGGAAGGTCTAGGCTGCTCAATGACTCATTTCTCCGGCGCACCTCTCTGGTCGCCCTCAAGATGTCAGTGTCCTTTTGGCTTAGGAGTCTGTTCCCTCACCCTTTCTCTGGAAGGGGTCTTCTGAGGACAGACAGCTCTGTAGCTCAGAGCTCACAGCATAGGAATGAAACAGTGTAGATACCACGATTCGATGGGAGATGGAGGCTAGGTGGTTCGACTTGAATTCACCCGCTTAGACACAGCTAATCATCCGTAGCTCGGGTAGAAAAATATTTCTTTGTCTTCAATCTTGTGTTGCGTTTTGAGTTTGTTGCCTTTTTAGACCTTGGCTGCAGCTTGGGTCACGTAGTCTTGTCTGTAAATTCTTTACTCACAGGTTTTATACCCTCGTGTCAGAAGTGGGCGTAACCGCCTTTAGGGCACTTCTCTGGGCGTACCAAGTTATGAGGGCAAGGTCTAGATTTGACTCAAATCCAATTTTAGACAACTAACTTCACATTTCATCTTTACCGAAACATTCTCTTTGATTTGTACATTTTCCATACAACGTACAATGTATAAACATCAAACATACTAGGTAAACTATTGACGTTACAATGTTTTTGTAATAACGTCATCTATTAACCTTTAATAACAAAACAAAAATGACACATTTTCACATTCCATCTATTGTCATGACCACCATTGTGGATGACGGAAACCATTGTTCCAAGGTCCCTTTATTTCATTTTTAATGTTCTGAGGCTGGTTCTCCATAGTAACAGGACAAAGGAATTTGTCTGTGGCCTAAGATTTACCAGGGGTGTGAGGGGTCATAAAACCCCCACATCTTCAGACCCCTAGATCTCTCCTCCTCTGTTGGGGTTGAGAGATAATCTGTAGGGTTGTAGTCTCCTGTAACCTGACCTGATCAGGACATTCATAACAGTGTATATATACTGAGATCATGTGACAGATCATGTGACACTTAGATTGCACACAGGTGGACTTTATTTAACTAATTATGTGACTTCTGAAGGTAATTGGTTGAACCAGATCTTATTTAGGGACTTCATAGCAAAGGGCACGCACCACTTTTCGGTTTTTTTGAAACAAGTTATTTTTTTCATTTCACTTTACCAATTTGGATTATTTTGTGTATGTCCATGACATGAAATCCAAATAAAAATCAATTTAAATTACAGGTTGTAATGTAACAAAATAGGAAAAACGCCAAGGGGGATTAATACTTTTGCAAGGCACTGTACATTACATGACACTAAAACATTCTATGGCAGCCATGTTAGCTCCCAATTAAGAATAAATACAAATTTGACTGCAATATTTAAACAATTCTACTGTATGTAAATTAATTAGAAGTAGAATATAAAAAAAATGCTAAAAGTTGTAGCAACGTTCTAAACATGCAACAATTTCAACGATTCTACAGATTTACAGTTCATAAAGGAAGTCAGTCAATTGAAACATATTACTTAGGTACTGCTCTATGGATTTCGCATGACTGGGAATATTGATATGCATCTGTTGGTCACTGATACCTTAAAAAAAAGGAAACCAGCTGTTACTGTCATGTACTGTCATGTTGTGTCTTGTCTCTGTCCTTTCCCTTCACCCTGTCTCCCTCTGCTGGTCGTTGTTAGGTTACCTTTTCTCCCCCGCTTTCCCCCAGCTGTTCCTTGTCTCCTCTGACTACCCATTCACCCCGTTTCCCACCTGTTCCCTTTTTCCCTCTGATTAGGTCCCTATATCTCTCTCTGTTTCTGTTCCTGTCCTTGTCGGATTCTTGTTTGTTGTGTTTCATGCCTGAGCCAGACTATCGTCATGTTTGCTGTAACCTTGTCCTGTCCTGTCGGAATCTGCCGGTCTATCTGAGCCTACCTATGTTTGGTTATTAAAGAAGCTCTGTTTAAGTTAGTTCGCTTTTGGGTCCTCATTCACTCACCATAACAGAAGAATCCGACCAAGAATGGACCCAGCGACTTCGGATCCTCTCCACTCAGCCGTCGGGATCCAGGGAGCGATGCTAGGCAGACACGAGCAGGAAGTGTCTGCTGCTCGACATGCCGTTGAGACCCTGGCCACCCAAGTCTCCAACCTCACAGAACAGGTTCACCATCTCCGCCTCGATCCACCGGCCACTTCCAGGGCTTTCGAATCTCCGGAGCCCAGAATCAATAACCCGCCGTGTTACTCTGGGGAGCCCACTGAATGCCGCTCGTTCCTCACCCAGTGTGATATTGTGTTTTCTCTCCAGCCCAACACTTACTCCAGGAGCACTGCTCGTGTCGCCTACGTCATATCTCTCCTTATTGGACGGGCTCGTGAGTGGGGCACGGCAATCTGGGAGGCAAGGGCTGAGTGTACTAACCAGTATCAGGACTTTAAGGAGGAGATGATACGGGTTTTTGATCGATCTGTTTTTGGGGAGGAGGCTTCCAGGGCCCTGTCTTCCCTATGTCAAGGCAATCGATCCATAACAGACTACTCTATTGAGTTTCGCACTCTTGCTGTCTCCAGTGGCTGGAACGAGCCGGCCTTGCTCGCTCGTCTTCTGGAGGGTTTCCGCGCAGAGGTAAAGGATGAGATTCTCTCCCGGGAGGTTCCTTCCAGCGTGGATTCCTTGATTGAACTCGCTATTCGCATTGAGCGACGGGTTGATCTTCGTCACCGAGCTCGTGGAAAGGAGCTCGCGCTCTCCGTCGCCTCCCTCTCCGCATCACTACCATCTTCCTCTGCCGGCTCGGGTGCTGAGCCCATGCAGCTGGGAGGTATCCACATCTCGACTAAGGAGAGGGAACGGAGAATCACCAACCGCCTCTGTCTCTATTGCGGTTCCGCTGGTCATTTTGTCACTTCATGTCCAGTAAAAGGCCAGAGCTCGTCAGTAAGCGGAGGGCTACTGGTGAGCGCTACTACTCCTGTCTCTCCTTCAAGATCCTGCACTACCTTGTCGGTCCATCTACGCTGGACCGGTTCGTCAGCTTCCTGCAGTGCCTTAATAGACTCTGGGGCGGAGGGCTGTTTTATGGACGAGACCTGGGCTCGGGAACATGACATTCCTCTCAGACAGTTAAAGGAGCCCACGGCCTTGTTCGCCCTGGATGGTAGTCCTCTCCCCAGGATTCAGCGTGAGACGCTACCTTTAACCCTCACTGTTTCTGGTAATCATAGTGAAACCATTTCTTTTTTAATTTTTCGTTCACCTTTTACACCTGTTGTTTTGGGCCATCCCTGGCTAGTTTGTCATAATCCTTCCATTAATTGGTCTAGTAATTCTATCCTCTCCTGGAACGTCTCTTGTCATGTGAAATGTTTAATGTCTGCTATCCCTCCTGTTTCCTCTGTCTCTTCTTCACAGGAGGAGCCTGGTGATTTGACAGGGGTGCCGGAGGAATATCACGATCTGCGCACGGTGTTCAGTCGGTCCAGGGCCACCTCTCTTCCTCCACACCGGTCGTATGATTGTAGTATTGATCTCCTTCCGGGAACCACCCCCCCCCGGGGTAGACTATACTCTCTGTCGGCTCCCGAACGTAAGGCTCTCGAAGATTATTTGTCTGTAGCTCTTGACGCCGGTACCATAGTCCCCTCCTCCTCTCCCGCCGGAGCGGGGTTTTTTTTTGTCAAGAAGAAGGACGGGTCTCTGCGCCCCTGCATAGATTATCGAGGGCTGAATGACATAACAGTGAAGAATCGTTATCCGCTTCCTCTTATGTCTTCAGCCTTCGAGATCCTGCAGGGAGCCAGGTTTTTCACTAAGTTGGACCTTCGTAACGCTTACCATCTCGTGCGCATCAGGGAGGGGGACGAGTGGAAGACGGCGTTTAACACTCCGTTAGGGCACTTTGAATACCGGGTTCTTCCTTTCGGCCTCGCTAACGCTCCAGCTGTCTTTCAGGCATTAGTCAATGATGTCCTGAGAGACATGCTGAACATCTTTGTTTTCGTTTACCTTGACGATATCCTGATTTTTTCACCGTCACTCCAGATTCATGTTCAGCACGTTCGACGTGTCCTCCAGCGCCTTTTAGAGAATTGTCTTTTTGTGAAGGCTGAGAAGTGCACTTTTCATGCCTCCTCCGTCACATTTCTCGGTTCTGTTATTTCCGCTGAAGGCATTAAGATGGATCCCGCTAAGGTCCAAGCTGTCATTGATTGGCCCGTCCCTAAGTCACGCGTCGAGCTGCAGCGCTTTCTCGGCTTCGCGAACTTCTATCGTCGTTTCATCCGTAATTTCGGTCAGGTGGCAGCTCCTCTCACAGCCCTTACTTCTGTCAAGACGTGCTTTAAGTGGTCCGTTTCCGCCCAGGGAGCTTTTGATCTCCTCAAGAATCGTTTTACATCCGCTCCTATCCTTGTTACACCTGACGTCTCTAGACAGTTCGTTGTCGAGGTTGACGCGTCAGAGGTGGGCGTGGGAGCCATCCTTTCTCAGCGCTCCCTCTCTGACGACAAGGTCCACCCATGCGCGTATTTTTCTCATCGCCTGTCGCCGTCGGAACGTAACTATGATGTGGGTAACCGCGAACTGCTCGCCATCCGGTTAGCCCTAGGCGAATGGCGACAGTGGTTGGAGGGGGCGACCGTTCCTTTTGTCGTTTGGACTGACCATAGGAACCTTGAGTACATCCGTTCTGCCAAACGACTTAATGCGCGTCAGGCGCGTTGGGCGCTGTTTTTCGCTCGTTTCGAGTTCGTGATTTCTTATCGTCCGGGCTCTAAGAACACCAAGCCTGATGCTTTGTCTCGTCTCTTCAGTTCTTCAGTAGCCTCCACTGACCCCGAGGGGATTCTCCCTGAGGGGCGTGTTGTCGGGTTGACTGTCTGGGGAATTGAGAGGCAGGTAAAACAAGCGCTCACTCACACTCCGTCGCCGCGCGCTTGTCCTAGGAACCTTCTTTTCGTTCCCGTTCCTACTCGTCTGGCCGTTCTTCAGTGGGCTCACTCTGCCAAGTTAGCCGGCCACCCTGGCGTTCGGGGTACGCTTGCTTCCATTCGCCAGCGTTTTTGGTGGCCCACCCGGGAGCATGACACGCGTCGTTTCGTGGCTGCTTGTTCGGTCTGCGCGCAGACTAAGTCCGGTAACTCTCCTCCTGCCGGCCGTCTCAGGCCGCTTCCTATTCCCTCTCGACCGTGGTCTCACATCGCCTTAGATTTTGTCACCGGACTGCCTTCGTCAGCGGGGAAGACTGTTATTCTTACGGTTGTCGATAGGTTCTCTAAGGCGGCTCATTTCATTCCCCTTGCTAAGCTTCCTTCTGCTAAAGAGACGGCACAAATCATCATCGAGAATGTTTTCAGAATTCATGGCCTTCCGTCAGACGTCGTTTCGGACAGAGGTCCGCAATTCACGTCTCAATTTTGGAGGGAGTTTTGCCGTTTGATTGGGGCTTCCGTCAGTCTCTCTTCCGGCTTTCACCCCCAGTCTAACGGTCAAGCAGAACGGGCCAATCAGACTATTGGTCGCATCTTACGCAGTCTTTCTTTTCGTAACCCTGCGTCTTGGTCAGAACAGCTCCCCTGGGCAGAATACGCCCACAACTCGCTTCCTTCGTCTGCGACCGGGCTATCTCCTTTTCAGAGTAGCCTCGGGTACCAGCCTCCGCTGTTCTCATCTCAGTTCGCCGAGTCCAGCGTCCCCTCCGCTCAGGCTTTTGTCCAACGTTGCGAGCGCACCTGGAAGAGGGTCAGGTCTGCACTTTGCCGTTATAGGACGCAGACTGTGAGGGCTGCTAATAAGCGTAGAACTAAGAGTCCTAGATATTGTCGCGGTCAGAGAGTTTGGCTCTCCACTCAGAACCTTCCCCTTAAGACGGCTTCTCGCAAGTTGACCCCGCGGTTCATTGGTCCGTTCCGTATTTCTCGGGTCATTAATCCTGTCGCAGTTCGACTTCTTCTTCCGCGATACCTTCGTCGCGTCCACCCGGTCTTCCATGTCTCCTGCATCAAGCCCGTCCTTCGCGCCCCCGCTCGTCTTCCCCCCCCCCCCCCCCATCCTTGTCGAGGGCGCACCCATCTACAGGGTCCGTAGAATTTTGGACATGCGTCCTCGGGGCCGTGGTCACCAGTACCTCGTAGATTGGGAGGGGTACGGTCCTGAGGAGAGGAGTTGGGTTCCCTCTCGGGACGTGCTGGACCGTGCGCTGATCGAGGATTTCCTCCGTTGCCGCCAGGTTTCCTCCTCGAGTGCGCCAGGAGGCGCTCGGTGAGTGGGGGGGTACTGTCATGTACTGTCATGTTGTGTCTTGTCTCTGTCCTTTCCCTTCACCCTGTCTCCCTCTGCTGGTCGTTGTTAGGTTACCTTTTCTCCCCCGCTTTCCCCCAGCTGTTCCTTGTCTCCTCTGACTACCCATTCACCCCGTTTCCCACCTGTTCCCTTTTTCCCTCTGATTAGGTCCCTATATCTCTCTCTGTTTCTGTTCCTGTCCTTGTCGGATTCTTGTTTGTTGTGTTTCATGCCTGAGCCAGACTATCGTCATGTTTGCTGTAACCTTGTCCTGTCCTGTCGGAATCTGCCGGTCTATCTGAGCCTACCTATGTTTGGTTATTAAAGAAGCTCTGTTTAAGTTAGTTCGCTTTTGGGTCCTCATTCACTCACCATAACAGTTACGAATCCCTCTTGGCCCGACAGTCTAGGGGGGATGGTAGTGAGACCCGTAACATAACTCATGTAAATTATAATTGTGACAAAGTAAGTGTGAACGAAATAACCACGACAACCAAAATAATACCGTCAAACTCAGGGTTTATTTATAAACACACGGTAATGGGGGGGAGCAGGAAAAGGGGCTGAGCTGGACCCAAGGAAAGAAACAATAAGTATTCAAAACACCCCTAAGCTAGACTAGCCTATTTCAACAACAGCTAACTAACTAACCAAAAATACAGTGGGTGGTCCGCCCAGTTCTAACTAGTGTATTTAACAAAATTCACCTACGGGTAGTGTATGCCCATGGGCGACTTGTCTTGGTTTCCCCCTTTTCCCACCAGCAACAAACAAACACCATAACCAAAACAATACTCACAGGAGATGACAAAGTGATTTGGAGGTGCTCAAACAAAAGAAGAGGTTAAGACGCAAAGAGAGAGATCTACATACATGGCATTTACAAAGAGATTGAGCTACTGAAATCTATAAAGAACAGAGATCTACCAACATGGCATTACAAAGAGATTGAGCTCAAGAGCAAACAAATGATGGGGTTTTTAAACCATGGGGAAGGAACTGTGATAGGGTAGGAAACAGGAGGAGGTGTGTCTTCTGATTGTTGATTGGATTGTTGACTGATTGGGGAGTGATGATTTTCACCTGTGAGGGGAGAATGAGAGAAAAGAAACACACACACACACAGGATACACACACAGGATAACTGTATCATTAACACTCCCACCCTTAAAAGAGCAACCCCAGGGGTTGCGACTACAGTATTTAAATGAACACTCACAACAAAACAACAACCTTGCAAAACATACAGAAATCATCTTCACACACGAGACAAAGCATCTGCCAACACATTATCTGAACCCTTTTTGTGGCGGATCTCCAAATTATAATTCTGTACAATCAGCGCCCAACGCATAAGGCGCTGGTTCTGGTTGTACATACGGTGGAGAAAAACTAAGGGGTTATGGTCAGTATATACAATCACGGGTAGGACACTGGAACCAATGTATACTTCAAAGTATTGCAGAGCCAACAACAAAGCAAGAGCTTCTTGTTCTATTGTCGCATAGTTTGTTTGACATTTATTAAATTTACGTGAAAAATAACAAACGGGATGATCCACTCCACTCTTGTCCTGCTGCAGTAGAACAGCACCAGCACCTCTGGCACTAGCATCTACCTCAAGCTTGAACGGTTGTTCAAAATCCGGAGCAGCAAGTACAGGGGTACTACATAAGAGTGCTTTCGCTGATTCAAAAGCTCTCTTACAATCAGGGGACCACACAAATGGTCTTGCCGGACTGAGCAAATCAGTCAATGGAGCAACTACCGCAGAGAAATTTTTACAGAAGCTACGGTAGTAGCCAACCATCCCTAAAAAGCGGCGTAGCTCTCGTCTGGTGGTAGGTGCAGGGAATGCAGTTATAGCCAAGACCTTGGCATCAACAGGGCGCACCTGTCCATGGCCAACCTCTTTACCGAGATAGGTAACAGTAGCCTTCCCAAACTCACACTTTGCCAAGTTCAGGGTTAGAGAAGCAGCTGCCAACCGTTCACATACTACCCTTAGCAAGTCAACATGATCTGACCACTCAGACGAATAAATCACTAGGTCATCAAGGTATGCACTACAATTAGGAACGCCAGCTAATACGGAGTTAACCAGTCGTTGGAAAGTGGCTGGTGCATTTCGCATCCCAAAAGCCATGACTGAGTACTGTAGGAAGTTGTCTGGGGTCACAAAGGCAGAAATCTCTGAAGCACGTGAAGTTAACGGAACCTTCCAGTAACCTTTTAAGAGGTCCAACTTAGTTACATACTTAGCAGCACCAATAGTATCGATACAGTCATCCAGTCTGGGTAACGGGAACAAATCTGGCATTGTGACAGAATTTACCTTTCGATAATCCGTACATAACCTGGACGTACCATCAGGTTTAGGAACCAGAATGCAAGGAGAACTCCAAGGGCTGGAACTTGGCGTAGCCAGGTCATTCTCCAACAAATATTTCACCTCATCCCTCATTATCTTCCTCTTGGAAGCGTTGATACGATATGGGTGTTGCTTGATAGGTGTAGCATTTCCAACATTAATGTCATGTTCCAACACATTTGTGCGAGTAGGAACATCATTAAAGAGACATGGAAAACTGTGTAATAGCCTCACAATATCATTAGCCTGTCCATCCGTTAAATGAGCCAGACCTGACTGGATAGACCGCAGCATTTCTGAGTTGGGCAATCTAACACACTGCTGCTGAGTATTGCGCAACTCCAAGCCATCAACATCATCAATTTGACAGTCCACTATCATCGCAGTAGTAGCAGAGGAGACAGCAGTACCTTCCTCTGTTTTTGAACTATCTAACTGTGTGATGGGTCGGGTGTGGTATGCTTTCAACATGTTAATGTGACACACACGAGATTGGCGTTTTCTATCAGGAGTTTGAAGCACATAGTCAGTTTCACTTATTTTCTTTTCAATTAAATAAGGACCAGAGAAACGAGCTGACAGTGAAGATCCTGGAACAGGTAATAACACCAGTACTTGGTCACCTGGCTGTAATGGACGAGAAACAGCCTCTTTATCATAGTGTCTTTTCATGCTCCTCTGTGAGGAAGACAGAGCTTCCTTTGCAAGAGCACAAGCTTGGTGTAGGCGCTCACGAAAGCGACTAACATAGTCCAACACATTCTCATCTCTGGTACACAACTCTTGGGACAAGAACTGTTCTTTAAGGACTTTCATTGGTCCTCTCACTGTGTGACCAAACACTAGTTCAGCCGGGCTGAAACCTAGGGACTCCTGCACAGTTTCACGAGCAGCAAACAAAACTAGAGGAACTCCCTCATCCCAATCTTTCTCAGATTCCAAACAATATTTACGTAGCATAGACGTCAGTGTCTGATGCCATCTTTCAAGCGCACCCTGAGACTCTGGGTGATAGGCGCTTGATACACGGTGCGTAATTGATAAGGATTTCAACACCTGCTTGAAGAGCTTGGATAGGAAATTGGTACCTTGATCGCTTTGTACCACCTTAGGTAACCCAAATGTTGTGAAGAATTTTATTAAGGCTTTACTCACTACCGGGGCTGTAATCCTTCTCAGAGGAATAGCCTCGGGGTATCTTGTAGCCATACACATTATCGTTAACAAAAACTGGTTACCCGATTTTGTCTTCGGTAACGGTCCAACACAATCAACCACCACATGCTCAAATGGTTCACCTATGACAGGTATGGGACACAGAGGAGCGGGAGGAATAACCTGATTTGGTTTTCCTGTTATCAAACAGGTGTGGCATGTCCGACAGAACTGAGCCACATCTTGTTTTAAACCCGGCCAAAAGAAATGTCGAAGGATCCGATCATACGTCTTTGTAATTCCTAAATGACCAGACCACTGGTGATCATGAGCAAGGGATAACACATTTTGTCGAAAGGCTGTAGGAATCACTATTTGGTAAACAGCATTCCAATCTCCACCCGGGTCAACATGGGATTTCCATTTACGCATGAGGAGATTACCATCAATGAAGTAAGCCACATTCTTCTTCTTCACCTCTTCTAACGAGACAACACTAGAAAAACATTTAGCAAGTTTGTTGTCAACCTTTTGGTTAGCAATCAGCTGCTCACGAGTGACTGGTAAATGTATTGCATCAGCAATAAGTTCAACGTTCTTTGATTCTTTCCTGGGCTGTTTGTCAGAGGTGATCAGCTTCTCAGAGGTATCACACAATCCATCCTCTTGATCATCCTCTTTGAACAGAACAGTGTTCAACAAATCTATCACGTCACCCTCTTGTAGTGCCTGAGCACGAGTGACAGCACAAGCGGGGAACACATGTGGATAACTCTGTGCCAACTCATTCGAGAGAGAGTGGTCACTTTTATCCAATACTTCCAATACGGGTACTACCTTTCCTCCGGCAATATCGTTACCCATTATAAAGGTCACACCTTTCACTGGCAACATAGGACGTACCCCCACTCTGAATATTCCACTGATTAACTCAGAGTGTACTTTCACAAAGTGCAATGGCACTGGGACAAAACCCATTTCAATACCCTGCACTAACACACTGGAACCACAGTATGTATCGTCAGATAAGGGCAACACATCAGACAATATAAACGACTGCGCCGCACCAGTATCTCTAAGGATTTTAACCGGACGCTGAGACGCTGAGACGCTTCGTCATTCGTTAGGGACACAAACCCCTCGAAAATGAATGGTTCATAACTGCGGTCGGGGACTGAGACGTTCAAACTACAGTTACCCTTAGGCACCTGTTTTGTTGCAGACCTCACAACCGTACGAATTAGAGCAACACCTGTTGGTGGCTTGGCACGAAGAGACATCCCTTGTTTGCGTTTAAGCAGGAAGCAATCATTAATCATATGTCCTACTTTATGACAATAGAAACAGGAACGCTCAGTCTTCTGGCGTGCTTGATATACTACTGCTGGCCGACTAGGGCTAAAGGTAGGAAACTCAGTGGTTCTACTCTCAGTTTGAGCCGAAAACACACTCTTGTGCGTCAACACAAACTTGTCTGCCAACACAGACGCTTCTGCCAGGGAGGATACTTTCTGTTCGTTTAGGTAAACTACAATGCGTTCGGGTAAGCAATTTTTAAACTCTTCCAACAAGATTAACTCCCGGAGAGAGTTGAAATCAGTTACCTTACTAGCAGCATGCCATTTATCAAACAGATTTCCCTTGTCTCTAGCAAATTCCACATAAGTCTTACTAGAAGACTTTCTATGAGACCTAAATCTCTGTCGGTATGCCTCAGGCACAAGCTCATAGGCACGAAGAACAGTAGCTTTGACTACTTCATAATTCAAACTGTCCTCTAGAGGTAGCGCTGACAAAACCTCTTGGGCTTTACCAGTTAATTTACACTGAAGTAATAGACACCATACCTCTTCAGGCCACTTCAATGCTACGGCTATACGCTCAAATACACAAAAATAGGAGTCAACCTCCGACTCTCTGAACAAAGGTACTAAGGCAATCTGCCTACTAATGTCAAACGTGTTTGAGGACACAGCTGGTGAGGACGACTCACTAACAGGAACAGTAGGAACGAAGGCTAGCCTCGCTGTCTCTGCCTCCAGTTCCATCTGGCGCATTTTAAACGTCATCTGCCTCTGTTCTCGTTCTCGTTCTTTTTCTGCCTCAATTTTACACATCTCCAAATGCTGCTGTTCTTTTTCTGCCTCAATTTTACCCATCTCCAAATCTAAATGCCGCTGTTCTCGTTCTTTTTCTGCCTCAATTTTACACATCTCCAACTGGAGAGTCTCTCGCCTAATTTGGGCTCTCTCTTCCACCTCTAGTTGGAACTGTGCTAAATGGACATCCCTCCTGGCATCACCATTTGACAGTGGGGAGAGTGGTTCAAAATGGTACAATGTGGCTGGTGTTTTAGCCTCGCCCTCATTCTCAGATACCAATGGGCTTACAGGAGCAGCAACATCCCCTACAGGGGTAGTATGCTCAGGCAGCGGTAACACAAGCACCTGCTCTTCCAACAATACATTTAACACCAGCTTTTTAACCTCCGACTTAACTACATTCTGTGGAATCGATACTGAATAATGGTCAGCCGAGGTCATTAAATCAACTCTACATTTGTCAAAAACCTCCCATAAAGGGTTATCCAAAAAGGACTTCAAATCAAAAGTAGCCATCTTACACTACTTCACAAGAGCCAACAAAAATAGCAAACACTAATGCTACTTCAGCTATAACGTTCAACACTGAACTATACCACTATCAACAATCTACATGAGCGGCATGGGTGTCAGTAAAGACATATCCCGGATGAGCCCCCACTTATGTTACGAATCCCTCTTGGCCCGACAGTCTAGGGGGGATGGTAGTGAGACCCGTAACATAACTCATGTAAATTATAATTGTGACAAAGTAAGTGTGAACGAAATAACCACGACAACCAAAATAATACCGTCAAACTCAGGGTTTATTTATAAACACACGGTAATGGGGGGGAGCAGGAAAAGGGGCTGAGCTGGACCCAAGGAAAGAAACAATAAGTATTCAAAACACCCCTAAGCTAGACTAGCCTATTTCAACAACAGCTAACTAACTAACCAAAAATACAGTGGGTGGTCCGCCCAGTTCTAACTAGTGTATTTAACAAAGTTCACCTACGGGTAGTGTATGCCCATGGGCGACTTGTCTTGGTTTCCCCCTTTTCCCACCAGCAACAAACAAACACCATAACCAAAACAATACTCACAGGAGATGACAAAGTGATTTGGAGGTGCTCAAACAAAAGAAGAGGTTAAGACGCAAAGAGAGAGATCTACATACATGGCATTTACAAAGAGATTGAGCTACTGAAATCTATAAAGAACAGAGATCTACCAACATGGCATTACAAAGAGATTGAGCTCAAGAGCAAACAAATGATGGGGTTTTTAAACCATGGGGAAGGAACTGTGATAGGGTAGGAAACAGGAGGAGGTGTGTCTTCTGATTGTTGATTGGATTGTTGACTGATTGGGGAGTGATGATTTTCACCTGTGAGGGGAGAATGAGAGAAAAGAAACACACACACACACAGGATACACACACAGGATAACTGTATCCGTAACACCAGCTCAGAAAACTAATCAGTGTCTGGTATGACCACCATTTGCCTCATGCTCATCTCCTTCACATTAAGTTGCTGTTGATTGTGGCCTGTGGAATGTTGTTCCACACCTCTTCAATGGCTGTGCAAAGTTGCTGAATATTGTTGTGAACTGGAACATGCTGTCCTACACGTTGATCCAGAGCATCCCAAACATGCTCAATGGGTGACGTGTGTTGAATATGCAGGCCATGAAAGAACTGGAACATGTTCAGCTTCCAGGAATTTTGTACAGATCCTTGAAACATGGGACCATACATTATCATGCTGAAACATGAGGTGATGGCAGCGGATGAATGGCACGACAATGGCCTCAGAATCTCGTAACGGTTTTTCTGTGCATTCAAATTGCCATCGATAAAATACAATTGTGTTCATTGTCCGTACTTTATGCCTGCCCATACCCTAACCCCACCGCCACCATGTGGCATTCTGTTCACATTGTTGACATCAACAAACTACTCCCCCACACAACGCCATACATGTGGTCTGCGGTTGTGAAGCCTGTTGGGTGTACTGCCTAATTCTCTAAAGTTACACCGGAGGTGGCTTATGGTAGAGAAATGAACATTAAATTCTCTGGCAACAGCTCTGGTGGATATTCCTGCAGTCAGCATGCCAATTGCACGCTCCCTAAAAACTTGAGAAATCTGTGGCATTATGTTCTGTGAAAAAACTGCACATTTTAGAGTGGCCCTTTATTGTCCCCAGAACAAGGTGCACTGGTGAAATGATCATGCTATTTAATCAGCTTCTTGATATGCCACACCTGTCAGGAGGATATATTGTCTTGGCAAAGGAGAAATGCTCACTAACAGTGATATAAACACATTTGTGCACAGCATTTTAGAGAAATAAGCTTTTTGGAGCATTTCTGGGGAAAAAACATTTCAGCTCAGGAAACATGGGACCAATGCTTTACATGTTGCGTTAATATTTTTGTTCACTGTATATGGCTCTGACCTGAACTGTGTTGAACATGACGACCCTGTTATAATGGCAGCTGTCTGACGCTCTGTTGAGAGACGCTATCAACACTGTCATTCCTTAAAAGGTACAGTTGAAGGATCTTAATTTAACCCTGCTTCCCACAGCAGGAAACTAATCCTTCAGAAACAGGAAATGTGAATGATTGTGTGGATTATAACAAATGGTAATTTTTGTAGGGAAAATTAAGTCTGACAATTTAAAGTGGAAATTATCAACTTTAGAAGCCTTTTTATACCTTGAATACACTACATGTTAGCATTACCTACTATGCCTGGAATGTCCTGCAACAAAAGGGTGATCAAATTAAGATCCTACATCTGTACAGTACATACACATGTAAAACATGCCCTCTAATTCTCTACATTGACAATATCTTGTGGTGGTGAGCCATTCCAAAAGGTGAATAAGTTATAAGAGTTGTTATTAAGACGGTGCTATCACTGTTCAACATTTCTGCCATCACCCCCTTGGTAAAGAAACCATTCCTTGACCAAGACCTCTCAAACTACAGGCCATTTCTACCTAAAGTTCTGGAGAAGATAGTGGTAACTCAGTTTCACTCACACCTCAATGCCCTTGCACAGTACTGAGACAGCTCTGGTGAAGGTTATAAATGACCTGCTCATGGCTGCAGATACAGGATCTCCCACCATCTTGATTCTTCTGGACCTCAGTGTTGCTTTTGATACAGTAGATCACACCATTCTATTGCAGCGCTTCAAAGAGCACATTGCCATCTGTGGGACTGCACTAAACTGGTTTAACTCCTACCTCTCTAACCACAATCAGTACATCACCCTCGGTGATGCAAGATCAGAGGACTCCATCATAGCCTTCAATGTCCCACAAGCAGGACCCGACTAACGCATTTGGGCCCTGGGGCACTTACATTCAGCACCCCCAAAATAATTATAATACATTTTTTAGGAAAACATTTTTTGGGGGAGTAAACAGCTAACTTCCCGCATTTCAATGCATTTTGACATAGGACAGAGAGAAAATTTTGAAGTCAATTTACACATTCTGTCATTTATTATTTATTATTATTAATTTGCTATCTGCAGGGCTCTGGGAACATGCCCTGCATGCCCGTTCGGTAATCTGGCCCTGCCCAAAAGAGTCAGTGTTAGCACCTATCCTCTTCCTGCTCTACATGCTCCCACTTGGCCAGATCTTCAGACAGTACAGTGTCCAATTCCACTGCCCAGCACACGACACACATTAAAACAAAGCCTGATACAACATCTGATGTCAACATTGTCCAACTGTCTGGAAGAGGTCAAATCTTAAAAGCAGAACAACTTCCTCCAACTCCAATATTGATTATGGGAACGTAGTACTTGAGGGCCTGCCTGCCATTTAAATTCCTCATCTACAGCTCATTCAAAACAGTGGCGCATCGATTCTGACAGAAACAAAGAAGTCTGCCTACATCACCACCATCCTTGCTGATCTCCATTGGCTACCTGTTCCTCAAAGACTTGATTTTAATATTCTCCTCCTCTTCTGAAAAACTCTAAATGGCATCTGACCCAGCTACCTGTCAGACCAATTCTCCCCCATGAACCTCCACGCCCCCTACGTTCAAGCCACGTTAAACTCCTCCATGCCGTCAGGACCAGGCTCCGCACAATGGGTGACCGTGCCGTTTCCTCCCAAGCACCACACCTATGGAACTCCCTCCCAAATAATGTCAGGGCTGTTCAGACTGTTGGGGCTTTTAAAGCAGGCCTTAATGTTCTTCTCTATCATCAGTCCTATCATCTGTCCTACCCTTCCTCCTACACTTTGATTGTTGCTGTTATGATTTGGTTAGACACACAGTACATATTTGTTTTTGAACTACTTTTCAATCTTTTATTAAATGTTATGCACATTGAGATTGTTCTTGTATAATGGATGATCCAAGGAAAGGGTAGATGGGTTTTGAATAATTTAAGAAAGAGATAATAATTTCTTGGGGTCAATTTCCAATTATTATTAGTCAATTCTATAGTTTGGGAAACACCAGTGATTTAAGTTAGAAGGTAATGTCATCTAAAACAATAACATGTTTCCATTAAGTGGAACTATGTCCAAAATTGAAGTAGATCCAAGTAAATGTTTTTAGTACCAGCAGCAACTTTTTGAAGGACCTAGCAGATTTGTTAACCAACAGGTTTCATATTTTGACTAGCTGATGTTACAGGGACAGTCAGTACAGGACATATGTCCAGTTCACTGGTCACGATGGCAACACCCACCCGTAGCATGCGCTCCAGCAGGTGTATCTCACTGATCATCCCTAAAGCCAACACCTCATTTGGCCGCCTTTCGTTCCAGTTCTCTGCTGCCTGTGACTGGAACGAATTGCAAAAATCTCTGAAGTTGGAGACTTTTATCTCCCTCACCAACTTTAAACATATGCTACCTGAGCAGCTAACCGATCGCTGCAGCTGTACATAGTCCGTCGGTAAATAGCCCACCCAATTTACCTACCTCATCCCCATACTGTTTATATTTATTTAATTTTCTGCTCTTTTGCACACCAATATCTCTACCTGTACATAACCATCTAATCATTTATCACTCCAGTGTTAATCTGCAAAATTGTAATTATTCGCCTACCTCCTCATGCCTTTTGCACACAATGTATATAGACTCTCTTTTTTTTCTACTGTGTTATTGACTTGTTAGTGGTTTACTCCATGTGTAACTCTGTGTTGTCTGTTCACACTGCTATGCTTTATCTTGGCCAGGTCGCAGTTGCAAATTAGAACTTGTTCTCAACTAGCCTACCTGGTTATTAAATAAAGGTGAAATAAAAAAAAATAAAAAAAATTGCAATAGGTCAAAATGATAAGATTCCCAGAAAGGGGCTCTGGGATTGTTTACTTTAGAAGCTGCCTATTCTGCTTAACAGGACACTGTATCATCTGATGTGTCTGAAGTAAGATGTTTTAAGACTGACTAAGTTTACCAATGATTCTGTATATCTCCCTTTGAAAGGCTTCCTGAGGCAGGTGCCTTAATAATAAGCAGGTTTAGCATAGGTGGAGTTGCGGTATAAGTTAATAGACCAGTTCCAAACCCCTCTGCTAATAACAGCTAGTTTCAGGTTTGACTACATTTCCCTCCCATTAGGCTCTTCTTCTCTGATGACTTGATCCACACTGTGGTTAATGCACCACGTTGTTGCCCTTCCCGTCCCCACTCAGACCACACCCAGACAGTCCATTAACATTTTGCCATGAGAAATAGTTTTTTGCTAAAAAACAACTATTTTTGTTTCTTTTTGACCCCTTTAATAGAAAAGTATTACAATAAGTTCCAGTTGTTAACTAGAAATAATTTAATATTGAGATAAAAAAAATAATTAATCAAATAAAAACAGCTGCATTGGGCCTTCAACATGCAGGAAATTCGTTTTAAATGCAATAGAAAATTACTCCTATTTACTTCAGAGAAACCTGGGCTTGGTTTGCACTCTGTTAACCCTGACAAAAAGTTACACTTCCAGTGTAGCAAGTAAGACAATTGACTGCTTTTGCGAGTCCCCAGTATAGCTCCTAGTCCTAAACTAATCTACTGGAATTATTTGCTGTTTGGTTATTGTTTAAAAAAATCACCTGCTTAATGCGGCAACCCTGGAGCAGAGCAGGCTCAACCAGCCCGGCTGCCAGAAATGCCAGAAATTGTCCATCTCTTAAACAATGCGGATTAACCAGAAAACTCAGTTTGAGGTTTACTGGAATTCTTAACAGTTTTGTTGTTTTCAACAAACAACTTTAGAGCTAGCTCAACTTCCCAAATGACCAGTTTACTTTCCCCAGGCAATTGGACAACTCTGCTTCAACTAGATTCAGTAGTTTTACCAAGTTACCATCAGGAGAAAAATAAATTGTCCACAATGGGACCTGTGGTGCCACCTCTGCTCACATCTTTCATTAAGCCATTTTGAGAAAGAACCAAATAAAATAATAAGCCAATGAATTAATCGCCACATTCATTAATCTATAATAAATATAATATCGTCGCTGTCTGATGAAAACCTCTTATTTCCAAAATGACTTTACAGGAAATATTTTTTTTTAATTACCATATTTTTTTCATTAACCAACATACAATTTTGGAACTTCAAGAAGCTATTTCGATATATGTTATTGGTACTAGTCATGAAATGTTCAGAGTGCATTGAGGGGAGTTACTTCTTTAAATAAATGTACAAAAAACATAAATTGGCAAAAATGGAGTTCATCAGACAGTGACGATATAAACCTTCATAAAAATATGTTTGATCATAATATTTTATATGAGACATACTAGGATAATCCAAATAAAAGGAAAAATAACAACAACTAAAAGTTCCCACTCCTTTCTTTTTGTATAGAATATGCTTTGATTGTTGATCAATATACTATTATGAAGTCGTCAATAGTCAGTTTTCCATGCCAAGTATTGTTTTTACGATACATTTCTCAAACTCATACACTCATGCAATACAGGCCTACTTCTTTAGACGGTTTTAGGCTATATAAAAATCAGACTTTTCACATAGATCTTCCGCCGGAGATCCCAAGGATGCCCACGAAGTTGTAGCCTGATGTTGAATAAGCCGAAATGTCAAAGCTAGTCACGTCCTTCTTATCTATGTGAAAATGCTGAAAATCTGAAATGGACATCTTTTTTGTTATTGTCTTTTAAAGGGGCAATCTGCGATTGCTACATACATTTTTTTTGAGAGAGACAAATAATCATGTTTTTTTGCAAAATGCTATATTTCCACCTCACTCTCAGAAAAATAGGTAGTACTGCTAGGTTTTACACTCTCAAATGTAACAAATAACTACATTTAAAAAATTAAAATAATTAATAATAATATTATATTTGACATTTTAGTCATTGAGCAGATGCTCTTATCCAGAGCGACTTACAGTAAGTGCATTCATCTAAAAGATTGCTAGGTGAGAAAAGCACATATCACAGGACATGAACAACAATGGATATATAGCATTTTGCAAAAAATAAAAAATAAATGTCATACACATCTAAAAATCTATGTGATGGCAAATCTGAAAACGGTAATATTTTAAACACACATGAAGGTACCCATAAGCAATCATTACTGACAAGAAAAACACAAATGTGAAAAGTTGGTGGATATAGCTTTTTGGAAATAAACTCTTCAATTGCAAACAAACACTGTAGGCTATAGCCTCAAAACATGGTCAAAACTATACGTTTTACATAATGGATGATCAGTCCTTGCATCAATAGTACTGTCTATAAATTTGAGGATGGTTACATTTATTTCAGCCCCATCCCGCATCTGTTTACCAAAACCAAGGCAGGGTGAACACTTTGTTATTGTTTTAACTAGAGATTGCCCATTTGAGCAGAGAGATGAAACTCATAATGCACCTTGTCTTGGTCATTTATGCATCACAGTTCCACTTCATGGTCATGGAAAGGTAGTCTAACGTGAGACAGATGCACCACATAACATATCATAGGTTGCACAGAAGGAAGCCTGGCATTGACTCTGTGTGGTTGATGTTGTTACAATTTGAAATTCACCTGTGAGAAACACACACACACACACACACACACACACACACACACACACACACACACACACACACACACACACACACACATAGTTTGATAATAAGACCTGAAAAGCACTGGCCTGTCGTGCAGGTCAGCAGTATTTGTTGGTTGTCCAAATATTAGGGTCACTTGCCCCAAAATGTGAAACTAGTTGTTTGAATGCAAAAATGGCATCATAACTTGTCTGTCTTTAATCAAACAACAGCAAGGAAACAGAAAAATCTAATTTAATGGCCTGCTACATTGTATGCATAACATTTGCAGAGTGAGACATGCACCTGTGTAATGATCATGCAGTTTAATCAACTTATTGATATGCCACAGCTGTCAGGTGGATGGATTATCTTGGCAAAGGATGAATGCTCACTAACAGGGATGTAAACACATCTATGCACACAATTTGAGAGAAATAAAAGTTTTGTTGCATATGGAATATTTCTGGGATATTTTATTTCAGCTCATGAAAAATGGGACCAACACTTTACATATTACGTTTGTATTTTTGTTCAGCATACAGTGTCTTCATCAATATTGACACACTGACACCATCCATCCAGTGTCTGATTCTGAGAGAAAAAGAGCAAACAGAGAGGGCAGTAAAGGCAAGTAAGTTTCCCCTTTCCCCTACCAGCATCACTCAACGCTGCCTTCAAGAGCTCACTGGTCTCCCGTCCCCGCCTCCATGGGAGGGGCCACAGAAGGAGCATATTAACACGGTAGCGTTCGGAGTGAATAGGAAGACCTACTATTGTAACAAGGTGAGAATAACGTTGTCGATCAATACTGCATTTATGTAGCCTAAGTAAACAGTTTAGCATTAATGTTGGAATTTAGAGTTTAATGTAAAACAATAGCTGTGGATATGTGATGACTGGTTCACATCTAACGGCCGATACTGTTTTAGGCCGTTTTAAGACTTATCTCTGCTGTTTGAGGTAACGTTATTAAAATTCCACATGTTAATTAGCTAAAGACTTGCGACGAGACGGATAGGCTACGTGTTACCAAAATAACATTGCGCTTTCTGTGTTCCGGGTATTATTTTTGCTGCAGTTTTTTTTTTACATAAACGTGGTGTGTGTGTAACCTTTTAATTTAACTTGGCAAGTCAGTTAAGAACATTATCTTGGCTAGCAGTTATGTGGTCTGTTTCTGGTGCATGTATTTCATGGTTCTCGTTTGCTACGACACATGGCTACAGCAGTGGCAACGTTGTTTTGTTTTCGTAATGTTTAACCCAAAGGCCGGCAGAAGGCGATATTGAGTCGTGTAATTTTTACCATCCAAACGCATTGATGGGAGCCGTCAATACATTAGTATCCCTTGTGGACCGGCTCGTACCAAAATGCTTCGATTTTCTCATTAACTTTATTTAATGCAGAGGGGGTGCGTACTTTCCTTATGAAACACCATTTTCCACCACTATGCTAATCCCAGATGGTGCGTTCAGCCACTCTGGTTTAAACTCAGACCAGAGCTGTTAGAATACCCATACTAACATACTGTATACGACATACTTAATGAGTATATACTATTAGTTAATTGTAGGATACTGTAAACGAACAGTATCCTTTCAGTTGAGTTTACTAAATTAGCTCTTTGCCAGTCTACCTGTCTGTTTGTAAATTCAGAGTGTTTAGCACACTGGACGCTCCAGAGTAGGGTTGATTTGAGTGTTGTAATATAACCGGAGTCAAGCACCCAATCTAACGTTGGCTAGCTACTTCCAGACACGCATGAGACCACAGACCATTTTACTCGCCCTAGCAGAGCTGTTTAGGCAGTTCTCATGTTGTCCGTTGGTGACTGCAACTGCTGCTGGCAACAATTTAATTACGTTTTGTTTGCTGACGTTTACTGACACCGCCCATATTCAACTGGTGTTGAGCGCTCGTAAATGTAATTATTCTGCGTTTATAGGAGTGTGCTCTGAAATCGGAGTAACATTAGATAGCCAGAGCGAATTTACGAAAGCCCCTGAATGTCGATTGAGAACGCACGACTACACTATTTAGCTAAACTAAGAATGAGTCAATAGACGATGGGTAGTTAGTTAGCCTATAGTTAATATACTGGCACGTTTGATATATATAAGTAGCCAACTAACGTTAGGTGGCTAGCTAACAACAAAGTTACCGGTACTATTGTAAAGCTATGCTATGTGGTTAGTAATTTGTTAGGTATGCTGTTCTTATCAGCCAACACCGTGTAAGGTAACTTATTTGAAAAGTCCTTACTTTATTACATTGCTCAACATTTTCATACATTTGTCATTCGTTACAGCACTACATTTGTATTCGCTCTCTTTATACGTCCGCTGCATATTTTCTTCAAATCTGAAAACTACGTGAAGCCACGTCCATTTACTTATTAAGAATTGCATTACGGGCCCTAAAGTACTGAAATAGTGTCCTCTGCATGTATACTTAATATTTTGGCGAATTTAGTACGACATCCGGGAACTTTTGGCATACTAAATATATCCATACTATGACCAATAAGCATACTATATACTCAATCACGTCACAAATAGTATGAGTATTCGAACACAGCTCAGGGGTTCCGTTTCTTTTAGCGTGCTGCGTTAGCAACATCGCATTAGTGGAAACCAAGACTGTTTTAAAGGCAGACCTGGTTGTAACTAGATATGTTCGAGTCATATCGGAACATTTTAGCTAATCCTTAACTTATGCAGCAGGTTAGGATAATTAGGTTATCTTAACCTGTTGTAGGCCTATCTGAACCGTGCTTTAGAATGATCAGTGACCCGATGCTTATCACATATTCTCTGGGGATTCTGCACTTTTCCACCCTCCCTCCACACCTGGCTCTTTACCTGTACCAGGTGGTGTTGACTAGAGGCATTGGTGTGTTGCCTGGACACAGTCCTTTAGAGACTGATGTGGTGATACTCAGGAGGCCAGTGTTTATCATTTGGCACTCACTATAGGTTAAAGCATTCTGCCCACACCCCTACAGAAATGGGATAATGCCATTGTGCTTTATTTTAGAAATGATCATGGTCCTGTTCCAACATCTCCAAGTCATACAGCATTATTAGTGTGTTTTTGCTACCATAAAAGGTGACTGGAGAGAATTTAAGGTGGGTTGTAGCCTCGCAATATGGACGTGTGTGTGTGTATCGCGTACGACAGTTTGCTAAATCCCAATTTGTTGCGCATGCAAATCCTAGAATCTCCACATATGCCAGAATTTAGTAAGCAATTTACTCTGTCGATAAAGGCGGCCTCAGGCCTTTAAATGTTAGATTCTGCTGCTGGGAGGTCATTCTCACGTCATGCTCACCGGTCTTCGTTGTCCCAAATTGCACCCGATTTCCTATGTAGTGCACTACCATTAAACCAGGGCTCTGGTCAAAAGCAGTGCACTATATTGGGAATAGGGTGCCATTTGGGGACACTGTTGTGTACTTTACCTGATGCACTACCCGACATGCCATGTGATGTGTATTGATGAGAAAACGATAGGTGTTTTGTGACGGGTACAATCTAGAATTCAGTTTAATCTATCTGCTTGTTGTGCATCACTGTCTCCATACTGTAATTCTTGTCTGTCTGTTGCAGGAGTCATGGTAAAGTGCATAGCCATAGTTCTGTCAGGGTGTGGGGTCTACGATGGGACAGAGATCCACGAGGCGTCGGCTGTGCTGGTCCACCTCAGCAGGGCTGGAGCTAAGGTAAGGACTCTTTAACGTTTCTATGGGTAGTTCAAACTCAAGCTTCTCATGCTAACCTTCTGACTGTAGAAGCAAAATCTATAGTTAGATTCCTGTGACAACTTCAAACATCCTCTAGTGTAGAAAGTGGTGCAGAGTTGGCATTGACGTGCATGCTATCAATCTATATGCCTCTGACTGCTCCTTTTACTGCTGTACTTCTAATCGTAGTCTCCCCCTGAGTGCTTGTCGTTGGGAATGCAGGTTCCAATCTCATTAGCATGGACACTACTATGACACTCCTTCTAGCCTGTACTGTAGATGTACAGTATTGACAGTCTAAACCCTCATCACCTCAGGTCCAGATGTTTGCCCCTGACGTGGATCAGATGCATGTGGTGAACCACTGCGAGGGGAAACCCACGGCGGAGAAACGCAACGTCCTGCAGGAGAGCGCTCGTATCGCCCGCGGTGATGTGTCAGACCTTACCGAACTGGACATTACCGCTTTTGACGCCCTCGTCATCCCAGGTAAGCATTACTCCTTAATTTATACCTTCATCATTATGTACCTCAATCACTATCACTCCATCCTATACCTCCGGCACTATCATTCTTCCATTATCATCAGCATACAACCCTTACTCACCCTTTACCTTTCCAGGACCTGGGCTGGTTTCCACTGCTCTCTACTGTGCTCAACCCAACTGTTGTGTCCTGTAGGTGGTTTTGGTGTGGCCAAGAACCTGTCTGACTGGGCTGTGAAGGGGAAGGAGTACACAGTTCAGCCCCAGGTAGAGAAGCTGATTAAGGGGTTCCACGGAGTAGGCAAGCCCCTGGCTATGTGCTGCATCTCCCCTGTCCTAGCTGCTAGGGCCCTGCCGGGATGTGAGATCACTGTGGGACAGGACAGCGAGTGTGAGAGGTGGGTTACTGTGTGTACAGTATGTCTGTTTGAATGTAAGAGGTATGTGTTTTTAGCCCATGCTGTTCTTCTCCCTCCCACCACTAGATGGCCCTATGCCCAGACGGCAACCACCATGACTGAGCTGGGCTGTAAACACGTGAATAAGAATGTGGGGGAGGTGCACGTCGACGTAAAGAACAAGCTGGTCACCACCTCTGCCTTCATGTGTAACGCTCCAATACACGAGGTGTTTGATGGGGTGGGTGTCATGGTTACCGAGCTGCTCAAACTGGCCTAGAAAGTCTGGGAATCAGAATGATGATTTTGTTTTTGTCCCAAATGGCACCCTATTCCCTTGTTGTAGTGCTTATGGGCCCTGATCAAAAGAAGTGCACTGTATAGGATGTCATTTAGGACTCTCTTAGAATCATGTTTGTTTTCCAGGAGACCATCCTGATCTGATTTTACTACAGTGTCACTTACAGGATTGTTTAAGAAGCTGAAACAGACATCAGAAGCTACATGTTTCTGTTGCACCATATGTACTGTGATCAAAATTGTAATAAAAGTGATGTAAAATAATCAATTCTGGAATGAATGACTTATCATTAGGGGTTCAAGCAGCGCCGTGGGGTGAAATCCAATTTGTATGTGTTTTATTATTATTATTATTAGGGGTTCAGCAGCGATGCTTGTGCATCCTTAT